>NC_056730.1:91047496-91064996 GCF_019279795.1 Protopterus annectens | reverse complement strand
TACACAGGCTGCCATGTAAAGTAAATGGTCAGGGGAAGTGTGTGTATTGAATAGAGACACACAGATGAATTGTAGGAATGAACACAGGGAAAGAGGACTGGTGAAACATCTTAATGTACAGCAGATGAGGGGATGTAAATGGAGAACAGTTTTAGCAGGAGCACTAATCACATATTGACATGATAAAGTATGGACTGCACAGTGAAAATGTATAGTATGTGACTGTTACACAAGGTGACATAACAATGGAGAAGATATGTCTTTGTGATATAAGCATTCTGACATGAAGAATGGAGAGGACATCTTTCACGGATGTTAAATAAAATAGGGGTTGGGTGCATATTGTAAAGCTGTGCAAACTGGTTTGGCTAAATATGACTGTAATGTCACAGAAGTTTCCAGCAAGTGGGACACAGTTACAGGCTCATGGACAACAGTAAATGAAGCATGCACTATCATGGACAATATCAGAATAATACCACCAGTAATCCCATGTCTCTGACAAAACATATGTGATTCTGAGTGATTATAGATGGTTCTACATGAACACACTTGTACAACTATTGTGACATGTCAGCAATCTATGTGAGGATAATCAAGCATATGTTCTGACACTGTAATATCTGCTGGAGGTGTTAGGAGGAACACTGCTACACATGTATATGACATTATGCTCAATACAGGCTATTTCACTAATGTACATGGCAGATATATATGGTACAGTCTACACTGTCAGGAATGTAACTCATGCCATTAATGTCATCAAACAGCTATGTACGTACTATGTACATCACTGGAGTCACACATGCATCTGGCATAACACCTTACTAGGGGTTCCGCAGCATCAGACAGTAATGTTTATGCAACAAAACGTATACCAAGGTATGGCCAATACAATGTGTGATGGCTCACTAAGTCAAAGGTAGTACACTTCAGTCATACATCACTGGAAGATGTGAAGGGAGGTGCATGACGAAGGGTGCATTTTACTCAGTTATTGGTGTGAAGAAGACTGTGACCTATGGGAGGTAGGGCATTTGATGTGGATACCCTGCACATACTCAGTAGTTGTGTTACATGCGAGGGAGTAGTCACCACTGTGGTCACATGCTGGTGAATGTTCCACATGCCATATACCCCAGGACATGGGTCACATACCAGCTGGTCTGCTTATAGGGTGTGGTGTCTAAATTATCCTTGGGTTGTGTGTTTGTTTTCATAATGTAACAAATACCCCCATGTTTTTGTTCCATCTCATGTGTTGTCATGGTTGTAACAACAATCTTTGGTGTGTGTTGATACTGTCTGTATTATACTAATATCACAGCTGGAGTCAAAGATTGCCCACAAATTGTAGTCCTCCAGACAGCTGTTTGGACACAGGACATATGTCATTCTTGATGTCTGTAACTTAAATAATGGACAGGAAAGGGCCTGATGTACAGACCTGACCACTGGACCTGAGATATAGGTCACTTAACAACACATTTCACCATATTTATATGCCATGTTTGTGACCCAGTGCTCTACCCACTTGGTGATATAGGTGTTTATGTTTACATCTGACAGTGTTAAGTGAATACCTCAGTGTGGATTTCTGTCAAATGCCTTGGCTTGGTCATGTTACACAGGATGATAGTATTGTCATAATGCATGCCCTCGATGACCTCTTTGATGACATCTAACAGATGAAACAGACATGGATGTAGCATTAACAACTCACACATGTCTGATGCACACAGCCAGGATACTACTAGTATCCATTTACAAAAGGTCCATGATGACATTTCAGTCTGCCTCACAGATGAGGAGAGTCAGGATGTGTCTATACGTGCATGCATCAGGTGCTGTCTCCCCAACTCATATGGATGCGTGTTGACGTACATCCTTCTATGGGAACATAGTCCATTTGGAGGGTGTGTTATATAGGTTCATAGGTAGGTACTAGGCTATTGGCCCTAAGGCCTATACAAGCCTAGTCAAAAAGGTACCCTGGCTTTCATCACCCAAGAAAATTATTTTCCTGTGCCACTGTCAAGCAGAACCACAGAAGTGATCCCCGGGGTGAATTTCCTATTACCCATCCAATCATATAGGTTCATAGGTAGGTACTAGGCTATTGGCCCTAAAGCCTATACAAGCCTAGCCAAAAAGGTACCCTGGAAAATGCTGTGCTATCACCATGCATTTCACTGCCAAGTCTTGAACCCAGGAGCCTGTGCACTATAGTCAGAGCAATATACCACTATGCCAAATTGTTTTGAAGTGTGTATCCAACTGGGTCAGATATGTGCATGTTCTGAGTCACACTATAGGCAATCTGTGATGTTGTCACAGCCCATTGATTCTGTGATAGGCCTGGATGAAGGTAAAACAGTACATGATGCCTATCTTTATGTAGTCTAGAGTTTATAAACAATCCCTCACTCAGGTATCATTAAGAAACTCTTCCAGCTGGAGATTATCCTTACATCACTAGATGGTGAACAAATTGGTTCACCAACAGAGCACATGCTGTGAAAGATGGTGAATCAGCCTCTATGAGTACAGTTTTCACCACTGGCATACCCCAAGGATCTGTGTTGGGCCCATTACTGTTTGGAATCTATTTCTTGACACTTCAAGCTAAAGTATATGGTATTTGTCTTACCACGTTTTCTGATTCCTACATATTGGGTGCAACATAGGTTCATAGGTGTGTGCTAGGCTAATGGCCCTGGAGCCTTTACAAGCCTAGCCCATAGGATTACCCTGGCATCATGCCACCCAACCTTAGTTCCCAGTGCCTCTGTTGAGTAGAGCCACTGGAGTGATCCCTGGGGTGAATTTTCTATTTCCAATCCACTCATCAAGATTTCTCTTGAAAAGGGCCAGTGAGGTGCTCTGTTTTACATGTATGGGAAGTCTATTCTGTAGCATGGGCAGTCTCTGGGTTATGAACCTGTCCCTCCAGCTTGTTCTGCTGATTGTGGTAATGAGGTTGAGGTCTCTGGAGCCTGTGGTGTGGAGGGATTGAGATTTCTTTAGATGTAGCATTTCTAACAGAGCTGTGTCAGACATGGCTTTGTAAGTCAAGCAGAGATCGCCTCTAAGTAGGCAATATGAGACAGAGAATAGTTGAAGTTTTTTGAGTCTGCCCATATAGGACAAGTGTTTAAGGCCTAGGATCCTCTTTGTGAGGTACTTTTGGAGCATCTCCAGTTGTTGCAGGTGTCTAGTGAGGTACATGCCAAATGGGGCATTGCACTCAATGACTGGTCTAATGAGGGAAGAGTACAGTGAGACAATGACCTCTTTCTTCCTGGATTCAAAACCCTTAGTAATGAGATGTGCAACATAGAAGGATTTTCTGACCATGGTGGCAATATGGTTGTCAAAAGAGAGGTTGCTGTCAACCTGTGTTCCCAGATCTCTTATAACGCCTTCTGTATTCTGTGGACTACGATCAGTGTGGTAATTCATGGGATTTGGGTTTTTCCCAAAGGGGATAATGACATTTTTTTGGCATTGAGCTTAAGGCCATGGTTTTGACACCAGTCGTTGGTCTCTGCGAGGCCTTTCTGTAGGATGTCAACATCACTTGGGGAGTTAATAATGGCTCCCAACTTGCAGTCGTCTGCAAACTTTGTCAGCCAGAGTCCCTTCATGTGGCCTGGACTTCTGAGAAGTAGATACCAAACAGGAGAGAACCCAGGACCGATCCCTGCAGGACTCCACTAGTGACTGGTCAGCAGTCTGACTTGGAGTCAGGTACTTTCACACTGTGGGTTTTATCTGTGAGCACGTTTGCAACCCACCTAGTGATATAGGGATTGATACCTAGCTTAGTGAGTTTTTCTATGATTCCTGAGTGGAGAATAGTATCAAAGGCCTTGATCAGATCAAGGTAGGCTGTATGAACCACTTTGCCTTCTTCCATAGCTCTGGTGACTGACTCAAAGAAGTCAATCAAGTTGAGCAGGCATGATCTACCGTTCACAAAACCAAACTGTGTGGAATCCAGAGTTTGAAGATTCCCTATAACCTTGTTTATTAGGTCCATGATGATGTGTTCCATAGCTTTACATATCAGACTTGTCAGACTAATGGGGTGATAGCTTCCATGGTCTGTAGTCGCTCCTCCTTTGTGGAGAGGAATGACTGTAGCAGTGCACTATTTGGTAGGGACAAAGCCTGAGGTGAGGCTTGTGCTTGAACAGGGCACAAAGGTGAGGTGCCAGTTCACTCTGTAGTTCATGTAGAACACAGCCAGGGATATTGTCAGGTCCCAAAGAAGCTGTATTCTTGGCCTTAGACAGTGCTGTTTTAACCTGTGCAGCAGTACTACTGAGTGCCTGGCAATCTACCGGTATTATGATTGGTCCTTTGGAGGGGGAGAGAGGGGGAAAAGTTGGCACTGAATCTATCGGCCAGTATGTTGGCAATATCTGTTGGCTCGGTATAGGAGGTACCACTATGCAGTAGCTCAGAGCAAATTTGGGTATTGCCGTGGAGATTATTTGCATAACATAGAAGGCCTTGTGTTTGTCTTTACTGTCTGCTGCAATTCTGTTTTCATAGCTAGAATTAGAGGATTTGATGAGGGATCTTAACTTTTAGTTGAGGCTGATAAGGGAGTTTTTCCAGTCTTGGCATTTCACCTTATCCCACATCAGTTTCCTCCTTCTGTTGTAGAATTTGTTTATGGCAGGGGACCACCAGATTGGCCACATTTTTTGGAGGAGAGCGTCTTGGTTCTATTGGGTATGGCAAGATCCATGCATTTCTGTATGTGTTCGTATAGTGCATTGATGTATGATTCGGTGGTCATGCAACTATTTTCTATTTGCATGGGTGCCGTGAAGTTAGCCACCTCTGTTTCTAGGAGCCCAAAGTTAGCTTTGAAGAAGTTTTTCATGGTGGTTACCTTTGCGGAGGGTGGGAGGGATGTGGATTTCTAAGGTGATTAGTTTGTGGTTGGATCTAACCAGGGAGGGGTTGACTATTGGTGTAGAGCAATGGTCGCCCATGTTAGTAATGACCAGGTCAAGGATGTTGCTACCTCTAGTGGGGGTAAGAATGAGCTGGTCCTGGGCATTGGAACTAATGAATTCCAGGAAATGTTGGGCAAGTGTATTGGTACATGAGTAGTTTTCCCAGTTAATGGAGAGGTAGTTGACGTCACCCAGTATAAGTGTGTTAAGTTGGACCCTAATATTCTCCAGGGTGCTTAGGAACATGGAGTGTGAGTCTTGGGACATGGTTTGGGACCTATAACAGGCTATGACCTGAATCGCTGTCTTACCCAATGTTAGCTGCACCTGAAGTATCTCTGATGCATCATGTTGAGCTACCAGTCTGGAGGTGTGTGCATCCTTTATGAAGATGGAAACACCACTGCTTTTGGCGCTTTGGTCCAAGTTCTAGGGCTGAAAGGTGTGGAATGAATTATAGCCTGGTAGTACAGGGGTCCTTTCTGCTGCCTTGAAGCAGGTCTCTGTTACAGCACAAATGTCAATGTTCTCCATTTTAAGGAATGCTTTCAGTGAGTTCATTTTGAGATTTAGACTTCTAGTTGAGCAGCATGACCCTCAGATTGCATTTGTTTTTAGCTGTTACAGTGGTAATTTGGTCTCTGAAACACCGCCTAAAAAAGGCATTATAGGGATGACAAGAGCCTTGGCCGGTATCCAGAAGCCCAAGGGTGACAGAATCTTTGGCAAAGCATCGAGGTCTGTCAATCATGTCATCCCAGGCAGACAGATACTGGATCCCCTTAGGATGACACCAGAAATTTAGCCAATTGTTGAAATCAATAATTGTCTGCTTGTACCGTGGTATCATTCTGGGTGATGGCAGGATGCAGCTCAGGGGTAGGGTCATACCCGCCTGGGCTACATAATCTAAGAGCTCCTCCGTGTCTCTTTTCATGTAGTCCAGGGATGTATGTTTCAGGTCGTTCACACCCACATGTACAATGACAGAGTCATATTTGTACCTGCTGGTGAGGAACCTGATTGTGTGCATTATGTGGCAGATCCTGGCACCTGTCATCAGCTGACTGTTACTTTCTCCTTATTCAACCTAGTGAGTGGAACATCAGTATGCCACACTATCGAGTCACCTATGACTGGTGTGCTGGGCATGCTGTATTTCCTTAGGAGTTTTGGTTGAGTGGCACACTGTTTAGCAGAGTTATGTGTCTCATGATTAGTGTTGTGTTGTGGTGGTCGAGTGCATTTCTGCCTTGGAGGTCTCTGCTGTTTGGGTAGATTTTTATTGAGAGCCTCCGTGAAGGTGGGTGTGTGTGTTGTGCTTTTATGTGAAGGCAGTGCTGGTGTGTGTTTTGCAGGGCTATGTGTTCCATGTGGTGTTGTGCAAGTGTTGGCCTTCTCCTCTTGACCAGCTATTCCGGTCTTGGCTGGAGAGTGCTTGGCTTCCAGTTTGGATATATAAGTGCATCTCTCTCAAGTCTGAGTGTTTGGAGGTAAAAGAAGAGGGTTATCAGTGTACATAAGGCAATTGCTACATTGTCTTAGGATGCCCAAGTTCACCAGTTTAATAGGAGAAAGCACAGGGAACTGACTTTTAGACATGCCTGGAGGGGTGGGCATTAATAATAAGTCTTGGAGCTCTTTCCTCATAGAATGTTTAGTGGTGGTGGCACTTTTGTGTGCTACAATAATTGCTACAAGAAGTCTGGTATGGTAAAGTGCTAGACTAATAAACTGAGGTTAACATATTACAGGAGGGGCTAAAATGGACAAATGATTGATGCCAAAGCCACATAGTCTACAAATAAACAGAAAATGTGTCATTATTTTGGCCTTTTGAAAAGTGGCATTCACCTGTAATTACAGCATTGACAACACTCCCCCTATGCTGAAACCCAGTGGTACAAGACTTGGAAACACACATAAATAGCAATCTGAACTTCAACCACCAAGTGTCTACAGTGGTATGGAAAAGCTAAGTCATGCACCTCATAAGACAGGCCATGGAGTCCAGATCTGAGGATGATACAACAGCACTGTACTTGAACCTTATCAGAACAATAATAGAGTATAATGCCCCATTTTGCATGTACCTCACCAGACACCTGCAGTAGATGAAGAGATCACAGGGGTTTCTCAACAAGAGAATAGAGGGCCTAGAAACCATGACATGATGTATGTAGATAGACTGAAAGCCCTGTCACTGTAATCTGTATTGTATAGGATGAGGTGACTTGTGCCTGGCCTCCAGGTCAGTCCCTGACCCTGCCCTAATGGGAATACTGCACATCTGCAAATTAGCTATAGCTAATGACATCAGCAGAGTCTGATGAGAGGAAGATGGTAATCACAGTGTCCCACATGCTGGTGTAAAATGCTCTCTCTGATGTTAAGCAAGTGCACAAACACACACTGCCCCAGTTAACTGCAGTGAGAACTGAATGCTTATAACTGCAGTGAGAGCAGAACCCCTAACTAGCTTAGTACATTGACTACAGAACTCTGTACTTAAGGCAAGTGCCACAGCTCAAGTCTGATTTGGAAAGTGCCGGACAACACTTTATAGGTGATGACAACAGCATTGTCTGGTGGGGAAAATGTCAATAGCAGTGTCCCAAATGCTGGTGTAAAATGTTCTCTCAAATGTCAAGCAAGAGCACTAACATACCCCCAGCTGATTGCATTGAGAATAGAACCCCTACCTATCTAAATGTACCAAGTACAGAACTCAGTACTGTATTTAAGCATCATGGCACAAGTCTGGCTTTTACAATTCTGAAGGACAACTTATGGTGGATGACATCAGCACTGGATGTTGGAGAGAAGATGTTGGGAGGCCTGCATAAAATATATGTGTAGGCATGTGAAAGTGTTAAAATATTGGCAATCCATGTGATTGGAGTGGCAACTGTTGGATGCACACTTATGCTCCATTGACTAGACACACACACACACACACACACACACACACACACACACACACACACACACACACACACACACACACACACACACACACACAGACACATGCACACACGCACACACCCACACACACACACCCACACACACACACCTCCCATTTGACTTCAGGTGAGAACAGAACCCCTACCTAAGTACATTGATTAAAAAATTCAGTACTTTATGCAAGTACAACACCATAAGTCTGACTTTTATAGGACTGCAGGACAACTTGTAGTGGATGACATCAGTCCTGGATGTTGGAGAGAAGATGTTGAGAGACCTGCATGCAATGGCAGTGTAGGCATGTTCATCTGCCAAGATATTTGAAGTTCTGCATGTTACCAGATGATGAGTGTGCAATAGGTAGTATTTGGTGGTTGTGATCTAATGTGCAGGTATACTTTAAGAGGCAGCTTTACAAACTACTGTATACACAAATAGGTGTCCACATTACTATAAGTATTGGAAAATCTGAATGCATTTTCATTTTAAAGATGTGCATGGTATATAACACAACATTTGTTATTAATTTATGTAATATAGTTGATATATTTGTGAACAAGTGCTGACAGACCACAGTTGCAGTGCATGATGGGAGGTAACAGATGCCTGCCTTGTAAATATGTGACATTTTCTTAGATAGGGCCTTCTTTTTTCAGTTTCCACAATTAGTTTCATGTCATGAACACTAAATGGACAGCAAACAAAAGTAATACATACTGTTGTCCACTTTGGATAGTGTACCACCAAGCAGTGGGTTTGCACAATGGCTGGCAAAATGATTGTGCATGCAAGATACACATTTCTAATCTGTGCATAGTTAAGCAGTGCACAAATGGGAGGCTCATTACTAGAATTATGAGTTAGTAGTGAGTGTATGAAACACACCTGCTGCTTAGCAGAATCTGTGGCAGCAGGTGTAAATGCATCAACACATTTCTTTTTGAGCCCAGATGATATAGAGTTCAAATCCAGGTGTTGGTAATACTTTTAAATAAGTAGTGATAATACAATGAAATTATACTTTATGCTACCTTTACCATGTGTCACTGTGTGTTGATGTACTGCAGTGTGTTTAAGTGGCATTGCATGGAGGTAACTGGACCAAGAAAGGGCCATTCACTATCATTTGGCATTAGTGCATGATGACAAACTCTACACAAAAATAGACACCAAAAAGTGAAGGGGTCCATTGTTTTTTTTTTGTTTGTTTGTTTGGTACTTATGTGTGTTGACTGTGATTCTATTTTTGACCAGAATAAATATGTTATAATGGGGTAGATATGAAAGTGGTGAAATGAGGGACAAGCAGGGGGAAGAACAAAGGGAAAGCAATATAGAAGTGTCCAGCAGGGAGGTAAGAAAGAACCATAGCTATCCATTTCTTCAACAATGTAAAATGAAAATTTATACAGAATATTGAATTTGGACTGTCAGCTCTACAAAGAGGGGTGATAACAATGCAATTGTTTTCTATAGTCAATTGGGCCAAATCAAATGTGACAAATGCAAACAAACAGGACAAACAGGACAATACACAGGGACAGAGAGGGATACAAAAGACTGGGGGACACCATGATTGGGGTGAGGGAGGACACAAAGCAAGCTCATGCCCATAAAACATCATGACAGTGAGAATCTAATCCTCACCCACATGACTGTTATCACTGTCCCCTTACTCCGCTGATTGCTGGAGTGCTTAATTCTTCTCCTTCTATGGACTATGAGGGAGCAAAGTCTCCCCATCTCGGGTAGGCATACACTAATGGTGCTGCACATGACCCTACACACCAACCCTGACATCTACTGGCAGGTGATGAAATCCCCACATCTGCCAGTACTCCCAGAGGGTACCACAGCATCGGCTGCCAGGGTAGTGCTACCTAAGGGTGCAGGTAGGTCAGGGGCAGCAGAGGCAGTACTACCAGTATGTGTCCCAGATCTGCTGGGCATCAGGCTGGAGTCAGTGGAGTGAGGGCAGGCTGAACCACTGGGGTTGGCCTACCATTACATTTAAGTATACTTCCTAACAACAATAAACCATAATTATGGATTGCTCAAAGTAATCATTACAATGTGCATATATTGCACTTATGTTTGGTCTACATATTACAGTTAACAGAAGGCATTTATGCCACTTGTATAGATTTTAATTTATGTATTAAAGAATTGCAGTATTGTATAGTTGTTACTGATGGTATTTGAACCCACAACATCTGATTAGAGTCTTACACCTGATTCCTAAACTAATTAAAGCTGGATTGTGCTACAGACTCTTGCATGCATAGTTGCTGATACAGTTAATATATGCATGCTTACTTTCCTACTACTGTATAGAAAACAACAACATTTTTCTTGAACTTTTAAAGTACAATAATACTTCTCATGTGCTGCATACATACCACTTGCTTCCCTCACACTCTCCAGATCATCAGCATGGACCTGCCTATTCACCACTATTTCAGGATTAGCTGTGAAAAAAAAGAAAAGAATAGAAGAGCATTATGCATACCAGTCTTGCCTATATTTAGCTTGCTATGTATTATAAATTCTCTTTATTAGCATACTTACACAACTGTGTGATGTTGCTAGTTTGAAACTCATCTAACCACTGTTGAGTGTATCCTTCCTGCTCCTTTTTAGATCATTGAAGTGGTGTTTACACTGTTCTCCAGTGTGTGAGATGCCAGTCATACTGGATACAGCCTTGACCAGACAATTCCAAGCCCCAGACTAGTACTTGAAGCCAGAATAGTCCCCTGCAGAAGCCTTTGGCTGTGGCACTTTACCAGGATTTGAATAAATATTCTGGACTCCTGAACACCCCACCTCTGCACCCTAAGTTGAGCACCTTCCTCTCTAACACCAGACATGTCTAATCCCAAAGCAATAGTAATAGCAAATAATGATTTCCCACCAATTCCTGTTATCACAGTTAATGGTAGTGTGCAAACCTGAGAAATTATTCCAACCATGTTTAAGTGATGTTAGGCAGGCAGCAACAGCACCAAATAGACATGAAAGCATTTTTTGAAATTTGAAGGTTAATCTGACACTTGACATTAGTTTGGCATTAGTTTGAGGGGTGTCTGCTGCTGTAACTGTTAGGTGATTTAACTTTGCTAGCATGCACTTGGTGCATGACTGTCCTAACCTGACACATGTTTGTTTGGCATTATACACAGTTAAAATTGATTTATACAGTGTAGGATTCAAACCTATGCACAAGGGACAAAGCATTTTCTTCCACAGTATTGATTTTCCATCTTTGCCACAGAAGAAGTGCTTCTCGGACATAGCCCTGAATTATATATAAATACAGATGACAGATTGAGGTGCTAACCATGTATGTGTGTGATCTGACAAGATTCTTGTATGTACATTCATTTATGTATGTGTCTTATTTAAGTGGGAAGGCCATCCAAGTCCAGATAGCAGTATTATATTTATAGAAGCATAGTAGGCAGTATACCATCAGTCATACATCTCAAACTTCAAAACACAGTAAGGGTGTCTTATCCCTCATAAATATAATTCATATCTGCTCCACTATTTATAATTAGGTATAAAGTGCTATAAGTGATATTTAATATTATGTGAAATGGACCAACAGTAAAAATGTTTGGAATTTCCTGTATTAGTACCCAGGACAATGTGCACGGCACCCCAATACTTATATGTGTTGTCACAGGAATATTGACATAACACTTGTATATTTTCCTGTTGATTACTACAAACTGAACAGTAAGAATATGTTGCATTTCCTGTATTAGAACCCAGGACCATCTGTATTACAGCCCTGCACTTATACTTGCTGCCACAGGAATAGTTAAATAGCAGTTGCATCATTCCCTATTCATTCTTAAATTCTCTGTGTTAACTGTCGTACAAAACTGCTTACTGTGTTTGCACTGTGACCAACAGAGTTAATATAATGTATCCATTTTGAAATTGTTGACTGTCTGCTTCCTCTCTTCAGGTGTCAATGGCTGCAGGTGTTGGGAAAGCTTGCTAACCACTATGC
The DNA here is from genome assembly GCF_019279795.1 of Protopterus annectens. Classification (NCBI taxonomy): domain Eukaryota; kingdom Metazoa; phylum Chordata; order Ceratodontiformes; family Protopteridae; genus Protopterus; species Protopterus annectens. The sequence continues at coordinate 91,053,038 of NC_056730.1, read as the reverse complement.
AAAATTGCTTAGTGACATTGGGTTGTGGAAACCAAAAGCTGCAACAATGTATCCTTTTTTACCTTTACACTGTCTATGCCCTGTCTACAGGTGTTATGTCTGCTTCCTGTGTGGGCCCCTAGTTCAGGTTTGTGCACTGCTAAGTGTCTGGCAAATGAGATAAGTACATGACATTCACTGTGTTTCTCCATTTCCCTTGTTTTCACTCAGCCAGTGCACCATGCAAATACTGTCATTAAAAAAGAGAAAATTAGGAGAAATGAAGAAAGGAAATCTATTAAATAAAAAAAACTACAAAATTTATGTTCATACACATGGAATACTTTTAGGCAGGTCTGGATTTGAACTCCAATGAACCTTCAAAACACAGCAAGAGTGTCTTATCCCTCTTTGCTACACAAACAGCTTTACAGGAGAGAATGAAAATCATTGTGCATATAATCAACTGGAACATCAACCACAGTACTAACAAAACATATGACAGCTGTTTGTACATGCATTAATTTCAGATGTAGTGCACTGATTACACAACCATTTATGACTATTGCTTGCATGAATGCAGCTGTCTTATCTTTCTGTGTTTGCTGCTCATTCTTGACTTATCTGACCAGTAATCTGAGACATGCAATCTGTAAGGCATGCTGTAACATTTCCCTTAAAATGTATGAGGATATTAAATGGCAATAATATACATTTGTCAAGGAATGAAGAGGAGGTTGGATGTTACTGAATAGAAAATGTGAAATGTGTGCTGCTTACTTACATTTAAAATATTGATACAATTGCTTCTACACTTTGTAAGTGCAACCTGGCTGGCACATCCACTGGAAGCAAGGGAGTCTGAATTGCTGTTGTGTTTTTCTTCTCTCTACCAGTAATCATTCACAGTTGCACTCCATTAACAATAAACACTGAGGGAGTGCTTGCACCATGTTTACACCTGCAACACAGAGCCAAGTATTTGGGATTTGGCAGTTCTAATGAGTTCACACCTCATTTGCATCTACACAGTGCTGACAGCCCTCTAGCTACACTATAAAAAGGAACTGTGTAGCTAGTGAACTGGAAGAGGAAGAAACTTGTTTATGTTGATAACACAGATGAAGATATTACTTTGGGATGTATCCGCATAGAAGACTACTAATCTTGATAAGGTATGCTTACATTTTTCAGTCATGTACTGGCTATTCTGAAATATCACTAAGACAAATCTGTTAATGTATATACACAATAGCAAATGCTTCTTTTATCTGTATACATTTCTTAGAAGTGTACTGATGCCATAGGCATGTTTGTCAGGGCATTTTACTTTCTCAAATGCACAGCCTTATTAACTGTCTTCACAAGTGCTAATGTTACAACTGTTTTTCTCTTTACACTCTTCTATTGTTCTTTCTGTGAAATATAAATGCCCTATATTGTCAATGACACAAGGGTTTTAACCTTCTAGGATGGCCCATACACACCCTATACACACTTCTAGGGAAGGCATCTATATTAGGTAAGTGATGAACCTGGAAAATGAAAAAATAAATAAAATAATAAAATAAAATGGTATATCCTTGCTTGGCTGTTGTTGTAAATGTAAATAGTAAAAAGGGTGGGTGATGATGACGCTATGCATTGAACATGTGACAGCGGGAGACTTATGTGACTACATCTGTCAGCTGTCAGTAATATAGGCCAGAGATCAAAGATTCATCATATCTCATACCTCAAACGGGTGATGGTCCTAATGTCACAGTTTGCCTCATACTTTTGTACTGGAAAATCATTGAAGAAAGAAGTTAGAAAATAATGAGACACATTTCAGTTTCAGACTTCACAACCTTAAAAGTCCAAAGTCATCTGGTCATCACCATAAGATTGAACTTTTAAAAGTTCGAAAATCTAATAAAAAAAAACAAAGAAAAAACCTACCTGAACAGTTTAAGCAGGGGGGAAAGCCTCCCTGCACCCCCCACTCTTTAAATATACCAACTCTGAGATTGCACTACAGTGCAGAAAAGGGAAATCTTCCCATTCTGCACTGTACAGAGATCTACGTTGAAACATTTAAACTTTTAAAAGTTCGATCATATGGTGTCGACCAGATGACGTTTGAACTTTTAAGAGTTCAACAACATGATATAGACCCTAGGGAAGTGCTGGCCAGAGAGACAATATTGACAATTGCATAAAATTAATATTCTGTGGTAAATGTGCACACATGTTTCAGGGACAGTTTATATGATATCACTTTTAACATTTCATTGATGATTTATTAGCAAAATGTGTCATTTCCTTTTGTTTTGGGGTGGGGTGGTATGTTGCATTTCTGTGTTGGCACAAACAAAATTTTCTATTGTTACTCTCCTTGTTTTGAATCCAGACTTGATTTGTGTGTGATTGTAATGTGTTACACCCACACAATTCCTTTTTTGATATTTGAATATCTTGATTGTTTTATAGTTCTCCAGTATGTAATAACAAAATACTACCTCTTATGTTTTATACTTATGCAGCACTTTTACTTATGTGATACTTATGTGTATCATCCTTCTTTTGTGTTTTATGTCACCTAGGACTATGACACCTAGGTGTCCCAATCCCCATAAACCCTGTTCAGTGACCCTAAGAATGAAGTCATTGTGGAAGCATTTTGGTGATATGGTGCCTTGTACTTGAGAGGGGACATGGGGATATGTCTGGCAGAATGCAAATTTGGCAGCAGATAGTGGTTGATGTGAATGCACTAGGTGACCAGAGCAGAACATATGATCAGGTGCACCATAGGGCCACTGACATGATTTCATCATTGAGGAGGAGAGCAACTGCAGTGGCCCATGAATGGATGGCTACTGGGGGAGGCTGCTACAGAACCACCAGTGACACCAAATGAAGAGTTCCTGTCCACTGTCAGGGATCCAGCCAGCTCACTGGAAAGTGCACAACAGCATGTCATTGATGTTGGTATTGCTGTTTCAGTGAAGACAAGTATGTCCCAGGAGGAGCTTCCAAGTAGGCTTACCTATCTCAACTGTAAAATTTTGAAAGCAATACTTAAGAGCTCAGTAACATTAAATTTCTTTTGCGGGGGAATAATTGTAGATTGAGACAGTTAACAACACATTCTAGCTGATTACACATGGGCTTGGGGTGGACGTGTCATCCAAGTTCTTGTTAGAGGTATCATTAATGGACATCTAAAGAGCAAAATGTTTCACCCCCCCCCCCGTGTTACTGTTCATTGTGATGATGGTGTCTTTACCTTTTGCTTAACTTCTTCTAGGACCATTCACCATAGGGAGCCTAGAATCATCTGCACATGGTATGCCAAATATTTTTATGTTGGTACTGATGAGCAGTTCAAATATATATTTAGTTTGTGATGTGGGTATAAGGACTGTTGTGTATATTGTTGTATTGTCTGTAATAGTGGCACCACTGTTAGTTTGTTAGTGTATATTAGACTATAGTAGTGTAGGTATTATTTTTCCTGTGCTTGTTGCTTATTATCACAAGTGATTCCAACAGTGGAAGTGATGGACTCCTACCACCTGATGTCAGAGTATCAACAGACTCTGATGATGATGGTGACTAAACAGAGGTACAGCTGGGGGTACAGACGTTGACTCTGACATTGAGTTTGACATTCAGCCATACTCTGTAATTCCATCAGACACAGCCAGTAGGCCTAGGCCAACCCATTCCAGTGAGCCCTCAGATATTGGATAGGAGAAGGGTGAGGCACTCAGTCATGGTAGTGTGGCTACAGTAGCTTCAGTGCCTGCTGACTCTGGGCATAGCCAAAGTGTGGGTGAGGTGCCACACAGGAGGTTTATTAGGGGTGCTTGGTGGTGGCCTGCTGTCCATCCTCCACCTGATCTAGGTGTGTCTTCCTGTGCCACTAGATGTATGTTTAGGGCTGCCATGGATGCGCAGACATGTTCCAATAGGTCCTCCAGAGAAATGCTTAAAGTTGTAGATGTGGCACAGGCTGATGTGCATGACTGCCTCCACCATGTTGATAATTCAATGGACCGGATGAATGACACATTGTAATGGGCAGTGTCAGTGATGGAACATCTGCTGGGAGGTGGAAGTCATCCACATGGGTGCAGGTCAGCCACATCAACTTATATTACCCCATGTTGTTGTGTCCAATCACACTCCCATAGTGGCACTACTTCCACTGCTCCATCAGTAGTTGAGGTGTCCACATCCAGATATGGCAGGCCATTGGGTCGTTGCCATTGTGAGGAGACCTCATCCAGCAGACACCAGTCATGTTCAGGTGTCAGCAGTGCATCTTACCATGGGCATGGATGTACCAGTGCAACTTACAATAGAGCCAATTCTTGTAGTCAGGTATGACAACAATTAGCTGCCACCTCTGCTATGCACGGTTCATACCTGTCCAACATACCACGATGTAGAGCTAGCACAGAGCTTGGCTGTGTTCTGCAGACACTCACACACCAATTTCACCTGGAGGGCCCATACACACACACACACACACACACACACACACACACACACACACACACACACACACACACACACACACGTTGCATGATTCAGCCTTGAAACTTAAAGCTCATTCTGTCTCACTAGCCATTTCTTACTTTATCCAAATGTCTGCCTGCTTCTCTTTCTTACTCACACACACTCACTTACCCTTTGTGTTAGCCTAGGCTTGCTGCCCCCTCACCCCCACAATTCCCTGTGCAAGTGATTATAACTGTGCCATATTCTTGTTTTCTATCTTTTGGATTCAGGGATACATAAGTTTTGTGTCTGATGCTCAGGGTGCATAACTGACTTAGTGCTTAGTATGTCTGAGTTTGTGATGTTTTGCTAATTGTACATTTGACATATTTTGGTCTTATAAAGTTAGACAGTTAATAGAATCAAAACAGTTTTTTGCATCAGTATTTTTTACAATCTTCTGAGGGTTGTGAAGTCTGAAACTGAAATGTGTCTCATTATTTTCTAACTTCTTTCTTCAATGATTTTCCAGTACAAAAGTATGAGGCAAACTGTGGACATTAAGTGACCATCAATACGTTTGAGAGGTATGAATGTATGAATCTTCGATGTCTGAGGCCTATTACTTGACAGCGGACAGATGTAGCCACATAAGTCTCCGCTGTCACATGTTAATGTCATAGCTGTACAAATCACCCACCTTTTACTTATTTACATTACCAAGCAACAGCATGCAAGGATATGCCATTCATTTGCATTATTATACAATTCTGTTTTAACATTCCAGGTTCATCACTTACCTTATAAATCCAGCAGTTGCAAAAGTTTTAGTTCAGGGCTGCATCCATCTGATGCTAGGAATACACACCAATTACATGGGTAGGTAAAGGTTGTGAGTGTGGTAGGAGGAGGTGTGCGGGCAGTGTTCGCGGTGGGGGGGGAGGGGGGGGTAAGTGAGTTAGGGTTAGGGTGCAGGGAGGAGGAGAGTGTGCGTAGTGTCGGACCTTGTGTACTGTGTTGTTTGTGGTGTGTGTCGGTGTTATGGTGTTCGGTGTTTCGCGTTATTCATTGA
>NC_056730.1:90979996-91044996 GCF_019279795.1 Protopterus annectens | reverse complement strand
CCCAGAAGCACGAAATTCAAAATCTTGCATTTCAGAGATGTTGAATTCGCGGTTCTGGTGTTACACTGTGTTCATGGATTCAGGTAAGTGTTTATGATTTAAGGGTTTTGGGCAGGGGCTGTAGTGAGTGTTAATGTGTTTTGTTACTGTGGTGTGTGTGTGCGAGGGGGATGTAGCATATGTGGTGGTATTTCATGTGTTTGTGTATGTAGTGTAACCTTGGAGTTAGTATATTTAAGTAGGGGAGGTTTGGGGGGCACAGCCCCCCACATGGGGGGTGCAGGGGGGCACATCCCCCTGCTTGTACATAGGATGGGTTGTGTGTTTGTTTGTGGGGAGGAAGGTGTGTGTATGTGTATGTGCATGTGTGTGGTATAGAAGTCGCGATTTTGAATTTCGTGCTTTTGGGTGTTTGATGTTTTAGCCTTTCCACTTTATAGGCTCGAGATTCTGAAATTCAATATTTCAGGATTTCGAGCATATAAAGTGAATCTATATATATATATATATATATATATATATATATATATATATATATATATATAAATTTGAAAGAGTTAAAAAAATTCATTGTCAATTCTTTCAGTCAGACACTATGACTATTGTAAAAGATGTAGAAGGCTTAATCTGTTCTAATTTCATTATCAATGTTTTAGAATAAAAGTTACTTTGGGGTATAACATATTTATGGGTCATGTTTTTAGGCTATGTCAAATTTAGAGATTAATAATAATATCAAAACTTATAAAAAATAATTATATGTTTGTGACTAAGGTCTAGTAAACTACAACTAGAGGTCTATATATTACTCAGAAACAATCCTTTATTGTGGAGTAAATTGTCTTTGATGATTAGTACATCTGATACTAAATACATTTAAGTATAGGTTGGATGAGTGGATGAGGAACCTGGCATTTCATCCTCATTTTGAGGAATCAGCATTCCTTGATGGCTTTCAGACCTGAATGCTGCTGTTTGAACTCAGGAACTTCTATCAAAGAGTGCAGAAACCTACTCCGAGAAATAAGTGAATGATTTCATTTCACAAAGTACTGTGCTTGGACAAAATTAAATTACTATAAGGTAGGGAAAATAACAAAGCACTCAACCATTTTCCATATCACCATGCCTGACAAGGAGCAATACTATTTTAAATAGTATTACAATAGAAAACCAGGACATACAGCTGCAAGGTAACAGAGTAAGGGTGTCCCATTCTCTGTTACAATAACAAATATACTTGTTATCAACATTGCAGAAAGCTCAAAACTGAAACCAAGAACTCTGCAAATGTATATTGCCAAGGAAAAACATTTTGTCTTAATATTTCATGGTCCTTTTAGACATCCTTACAGCTTGCTGAATGTTGGGAATTAAAGTTCATTACTGCTAGTTATACAGCACTTATTAATGCAATCATCAATACCTATATTTATATCTATAGATACAATTAAAGTACTAGTTAAGTCATTTACCATATTTAAGTTTTAAATTACTTGTTGGTATCCAGTTTAGTTAATCTAAACACTAGTGTAGTACCACTGCAAAGTTTGTGATTATGTTACAGTGACACCTGAGCAGATTAAAAGAAAAATTAAATTTGCTCTATATCTAGTAAGGCAAATGTATACAGCAAAGACCCAACTGTGATGTATTGTATGCTTTGAGGAATCCAAGGATTTTGTAATGAAAATAGTTAGGAGAAAACACTTGCATATAATTTTAATTACTGTATGTTCTAGCTTATGATGTCTTCCTGTCAAAACACAGATATAATTAGTAACTTTCTGAACAGCATTCAAGACTTTGACTTGGACAATGGAGTAATACTGAGTTCATTCATTTTTCTGAGGACAGCTTACCTTCATTGTCAAATGGTTCAGTTATTAATTGTAATGGCACATACTCAAATTTTACTTCTAGTACTAACATCGTGGGTATTAAAACAGATGATAATGAACCACCACCCCTCTCCCATTCCCCTTTCTGTCAATGTGAATCAATGAAGTTTCACCACAAAAAGCAATTATACAAAGGGAAAACAGGCCAAAGGTCATGCAAGAGGGAAAAGGACTTAACAGGTCTTTGTTATGTGTTCAAATCAAGTGACTTTGTTTTAAATTTGGACCATTTAAAGTTGCTTCAAAAAGGTTTTTCCTTAATACCATCTAGAAGGACTAACACACATGGTGTCAGTAGATTTGAAGCTGACACTTTGAAATGGTTAGAAAAATAATCACTTTTGATCCAACACTTCACAGTACATTACAGGTATTTTCTGATGGGTTCCTATCACGTCATCGAACTTTTACAAGTCTGAACCGCATATGGTCAATACCATAAGTTCGAATTTGTAAAAGTTTGAGCGTGTGAAAGGAAATATCCCTAGGCGGAGGTTTCCATTCTGTTCAATGTGGTGCGATCTCAGAGTTGGTATATTTAAGTAGTGGGGGTGTGGGGGTGCAGGGGGGCTTGCCCCTCTGCTTACAACAGTTTATTTTGTTGTCAATTGTGGTTTATTTTACGTACACAAAGTTATGTAACTTCAAACATAATGGTTCGACCATTAGGTGTTCAAAGTTACATAACTTCGACTATGTGATATAGACCCTTTTCTGATACTTGAGAAAGTGAGCTTCATCAGTTATTTAGCAACAAACCTTTTCAAAACTACTTTAATTTAAAGTCTGCTGAAAGAAAATCTTTATTGGAACAGAGGGGACACTTAAATTATTAAAGCAGATTAAGACAATGATATAATTCTTATGAATTCCACTGATTATGTTAACAATATTTTAAATCTGATTGCAGATGTAAGTGTTGTGAAGTTACTATAGACTATATTTATAAGCAGCTTGTGAGATTAGATTGTTGTTTGCTTGACCTTTTACCTCAGGGTTAGATAGATTGTGTTTTATTTGAGTACTTGAAAGATGAATTCCCCAAAATTGCCAGATTTTTTGACATATCCAAGCTCCTTAGTGATGCTAATTCATCTTTTAGACCAGTTATAGCAGCTGATTTCAGTAAAACTGAAACCCTTTCAGTCTACTTGGACTCTATTTTCAGTCCTATTGTCCAAAAATCTAGATTTTAAATCAAGGCTTCTTGGGTATTTTTAGATTTCTTACACACATACAATACACAGGACATGAAACCATGTTTTTTTTACTTTGGATGTTGTCTTTTTCTATACGTGTATTGCAGAAGATGTAGGCATTGATTTTGTCTGAAAATACTTAAGTGCATTTATTGACTAGCAATGCTTTTATAAATGCAATTTGCACTTTGTTAGAGTTAGCATTGGAAATATTTTTTTTCATGTTTAACAATAGGTTCTTTAGACAAAAGAAAGGTGCTGTGATGGGAAGAAGAACAACAATGTCTTTTGCTAACTGAGTTATGAGTTGGTGGGAAAATTTCAAATTATAAACTTCACATAGATGATTTATTTATTTTATGCAATGGTTTAGTAGCTGATTTTCATAGCTTAGTTACTGATTTAAACTCTATTTGTGACTGCCTTAATGTTACTATAGGAAGTCACAGAAAAGCAACACAATTTCTTGCTTTAGTCATTACAACTGATTTTGAAAACAAATAGTTCCACAGTAGAATATATAAGAAAAACATGTTTGTGAACAATTATTTGTTTTACAATAGTCAACAAGCTTGTTTTATAAAACATAATGTAATCCAGGGATAGTTTATTAGAGTGAGTCGTTTTACAAGTGATGACATAGTCTTTAGTGATGAAGTAAATTTTGTTAAGGTACTTTTTAGGGAGAGAAGTTATGAAGAGTAGTTTGTGAACAATATTTTTCTCGAAGTTACTAATAATATATATATATATATATATATATATATATATATATATATATATATATATATATATATGGGTCTAGGACTATTCACTGAAAGCACATTTCACTGAAACACATTTGACTGTGCACAATTCACTGAAAGCTCAATTCACTGAAAACACAATTCACTGAAACACATTTCACTGAAAGTTATATATGGCCTTTTACCCACTGTAGTGAGACCCTAGAGTTAGTATATATATAGTAAGGGGGGTGTGGGGGCCCCCCACCTATTTTAAATATTTTGAACTATATACATGGATACTTGCAATTCCAATAGATTATTCTTTTCTGAACATAAAATATATCCAAACTATGTGGGGGGCAGTGCCCCCCACACCAACTTACTATATATACTAACTCCAGAGTCGCATTACAATGGGGAAAAGGCCATATATAACTTTCAGTGAAATGTGTTTCAGTGAATTGTGTTTTCAGTGAACTGAGCTTTCAGTGATTTGTGCACAGTCATTTGAGTTTCAGTGAAATATGCTTTCAGTGAATAATCCTAGATCCATATATATATATATATATATATATATATATATATATTAATTTTCAGCATATTTTGAAGTATGGATTTACAATGCCAAAGGTTGACTTAGATGGTATAAAAATATTTTAAAGAACACATGGAAATTGTTTTTTGCAATAAGGATCTAGCTAATATTATCGGTGAAGTACCACATTTTGTATACAGGAAAACTAACTATATTAAGTTATTATTTGAAAGCAGGTCTAGGTTGTTAGAATCCCCCTTGTCTCGTGTAGGAATGTTTCAGTGCCAACACTGCAAATACTGCAGATTTATTATTGAACGTTTTTGTGTTATCTTGAAGCATACTGCCAAAGAAATTTGGGCTAAAAGTAGGTTGACATGTGAATCTGAAAATGTGGTCTTCTTAGCACTGTGCGAAACTTAAGCTTCTGCATAGTTAAGACAAGCATGTTTTAGCTGTTAAAAAGGAGACAACTATAATGCCTTGGCAAAATATGTTGCAATGTGTGGTGTTTTCAAAAAGTTTCGTTTATTTGTATTAGACTATATTGATAAGCAACTGCTGAGGAGAGATGCTAACATATTATTTGAATGCAAAGAAATAAATTAGAAGATATTGTTGTTAGTCAATAAGTGATCAGAGTTAAATTAATATATTAAAATTAATTATTTGCTTAAAGCACAGATAATTTGAATATTATGATTTTAATGTATGTTTCTTTTACTCAAAATAATTCACAATAATCATTGGTACATTTTGTTTATAGGTTCATAGGTTCATAGGTTTATACTAGGCTATCTGCCCTAAGGCATTTATAAGCCTAGCTATTTTTTTTTGTGGCTTACACCCCTTATATGAAAAATACTGTGCCCATTAGTTTGTTGTGCCTCTGTCCAGCAGTGACACAGAGATGATTCCCGGGGTAAACCTACGATCTCCCATCCACAGGTCTAGATTTCTGTGCTCTGCCTCACATGGACCGGGATTTTATTCCACAGCAAGTCTCTGAGTGATAAATCTATCCCTCCAGCACATCCTATTTATATCCGCTCTAGTGGTTTTGGTGGATTTGGATTTTGAGGTGGAGCATGTCCATTAATTCCGTGTTGGACATGGCCTTGTATGTCAGGCACATGTCTCCTCTGAGCGAGTAGAGCTGGAGTTTCTTCAATCTGGCAGCATATGACAGATTTTGGAGTCCCTTTATCCTTTTGGTGAGGAACTTTTGGGGTCTCTCCAATTGCTGCAGATGTCGGGTGAGATACATCATCATTGGTCTGATAAACAATGACCTCACTAGATCTGGATGTGAATCCCTTCATGATCGTGTCAGGTAACTAATCAGCTGACAAACTATGAGGATGTGAGGTAGTGCCAGCTATGCCAGGAGGTGTAGTGCAGTGGATGTGTCACATATGCCAGTATAGTTAGCAGGATTTTTGTAAAGAATATAAGTATATGCCATTTGCATACCAAACTGATTTATACAGGTGCTTGTGTTGAAAATGTATTTGTAAAGTTGCTTGTGTTAAAAAATGCACCAACATTGGGTCCTGCTGGACAGAAAGGAAACACACCTGTATGTCAGACTGCACTGTAACTGTTGAAATGAACATATTGCAACAGAGGATAATGGAAGAAAAGAAGTTAATCTCAGTCCAGCTAACTTTGAAAAAATGACCTGAAATTAAATGACTTGGTGTAAACCATAAAGATTGCATCTCACAGGTCTAAAGCAGCCAGAGATGCAATGTCTGTGAAAACAAGGACTAGGAATCCTGCTGTATTGTCCATAGTGGTGAACTAATTGCTACCCTGGAAGGGTGGATGTGTTGAAATTGTTTTATGGCTTCCAGATGCTGTAACACATCTTAGCAAAACTGTATGGGTGTGTATTGTGATGCATATTTAAAAGATCCTGCCTCAGCTTTTAGTAAAGGGGCTAGTGTGGGAACCACATAATCATGTGAAGTCTTAGGACAGTCTGTTTGTGAAACTTGACAAGAAAGACCACTCACCCACATCATCTTGTCTTGTTCTATTAAGTAAGTAAGAAACAGTAATTCACATCATCTTGTCTTGTTCTATTAAGTAAGTAAGAAACAGTAATTCTTTAGATCAGTCAGGAAAATATAGCAAGATTAGTTAAGTATTGTTTTTCTGTATCTGTGTGAATCTTTCCATCTGTGTTATTTTTAATATTTCCTGTGACTTGAAACTCTAGTGTTTATTGCAAATCAGTATTTTCATATTTTTTATTATTTGTTATTAAATATATTTAAACATTTTATTGAGGCTGAACTTTTTAGGAAATATATAACCTTTGAGAGTACTTATATTTATTTGGTGACTCTGTGGCATCACACACCTGAATGTCTTGTTGTTCGGTCAACATTACCATTTGGATTAGTATTAATTTCACTCAGTATAATTGGATACAATGTTAAGAGCCTTACATTAGCTGGATGGTGGCAGTGGAACTACCTCATAGCCTGGGCAAAGGTGGTAGAGCAGGTAAACTGTGCCAGCCTTTCCCAGGTGTGTGTGTGTGTGTGTGTGTGTGTGTGTGTGTGTGTGTGTGTGTGTGTGTGTGTGTGTGTGTGTGTGTGTGTGTGTGTGAAAATGAAATCTCAAAGACTGTGTGTGTGAGCCAATTGGAACAGGGACACAGAGCTCCTTAGTGGTTAGTTTGGGTTCTTATTTGGAGCCTGGAGAGAGAGAGAGAGAGAGAGAGAGAGAGAGAGAGTCCAGTCCCAGGACTGGAGTGTGTTCCCTGTTAGCTTATGGGAAAGTGTGCTTGGTGCAGAAAGCTGCATCTGAAAATACTTTGCATGTCTATTTCTCTCAAAGTGAACATTCTCCAGTGGTGACTATGATGAGTATTGAAGCTCCTTTATCACTTGCCCAGAGAAGGGATGCTTATATATTGGTGAGCAGAGGTGTGGATATTAATTGAACTTCTGTAGCCTGTAGGCAATTGTCACTGAGGTTGTGTGTACTCTTAGCAGCCACAAGGTAAACATACAGAGTTTCATTTTCACAACAGTTTTATTTACTTTTGTTAGTTAAGTTTAGTCAGGGAAAGCAGGCAAAGATGTTGGCAAAGGATTATGGCAAGCTGACAAAAAATGCTTGACCATTGTGTGAGAAGCCATAGGACTGGTGCATGCCAACCTGACTAAAGAAGAAATGATTTTAGCCTTAATCACAGCTGTAGCACAGACCAGCAACCAGGAAGATAAACAGTCTTTCAGCCCTCAAAAACAGGACAGTTCACCCTTTTCTCAGAGAACTTAAAAACCCATCTGGAGTTAGAGACTTCAAATACAGACCAAACATTTGGAATTATAATCAACAGAGAAACTGCTGCAGGCAAAACATATGGAATTAGAATCAGGAGAGAGACTGCAAGGTTTGGAGGCTAAATAAAATGGGAAACAACACAAACATGAGAGGGAGATGCTGACTCTTCATCAGGGCCATGGAGGTAATGGGGAAGGGAATAACCAAACCCCAGAAACAATGAGGGTCATACATTTTTCCACAGTTTACAGAGGCTGATAATACTGATAGTTTTATTCATATATTTGAAAGAGTATGTAAACAGTATAATGTTGATCAAGGACACTGGGTATGGTTCCTGACCCCCTTACTCCATGGTAAAGCTGTAACTGCTGTTTCTAAATTGTCTGATACTGATTGTTTAAACTATGATAAAGTTAACCATTGTTTATAGGAATGTTTGAAGTTAACCTCTGAAGCTTACAGAAAAAAAGTTTTGTGAGCACAGAAGCAAGGCAGGTGAAAGTGTATGTGATTATATTGCTGATTTAAGCACTTATTTTCGTAGGTGAGGGAGTGAGTGTTAGGTCACCACTTTTGAAAGGCTGGCAGACATTATAGTTAGGGAACAAGCCCTTAAGACTTTGGCCAAGGGCATGAGAATCTGGTTGGCAAACCAGGAGTGTAACTCTGCAGATGAGCTGGAGAGAAAATGGGATCTCTACTTAGCAAGCTGGGCATCACTGCACAATTAGGAGATACACAGTGCTGCACATGGATATAAGAGAATCCATAGTGAGCAGCCTAACCCACCCCAACAGAGTCCACCAGTAACAGGGGAAGTCACTAGTTCAGGTACATGGCCAAAATCAAGGTTTACATGTTTCAAATGTAAGCAGAGGAGACATGTAGCATACGAATGTCCACTAAACAGGGTGGGGAAATAAAGGGTGGGGGAACCAGCAAGTGGGAATAATAGAATGTCAGTGGTAAGTTATCTGGACACAACAGGGTTACCAAACTGTCACCTAAGTTTGTATCCTATCTAAGTGGATGGAAGACAGATCACTCCTAAGAGAGACACAGCCTCTGACATAACCATTGTGAAGCCTGCAGTGGTTAAAGAAGAGCACTACTTTATTGGGTAATCCACTCAAGTCAGAGCTTTAGGATGGACCCCATTCCAAATACCTTTGGCCAGGGTTCACCTTAACTGGCAGGGTGGAAAAGGAAGCAAGCAGTTAGATGTGTTTGAGGATATTCCTGCAGATGTCTTGATAGGGAATGATTTTGATCATGCAGTACCTTGTGTGCATGCAGCTACATGCAGTCAGGCTTGGAGACAGGCATGTGTGTCTGGTAGAAATATTAAGCAAAGGTTTTAATTTTGTTCCTGTGAGCCGCTCTACTATACAAGACCTCATGACAGACTTAAAGTTATTTGTTTGAAAACTTAAACTTTAGACTGCTGTTTAAAGGTAACAGTTTTGAACAAGCCCTGCAACCGTTACAGAAAAAGAGCCTTTTTAATCTATTCTTGCCTATGTGTTTAACCATGCTTGAAAGATTATGTGAATTTGATTTTAGGGCAGTGTTTGACAATACGAAATGCATGTTTGAGGACAATTTATCTAAATCAGAGTGTTCATTGTTGTATCTATGGTGTAAAGACAAGAGTATATGGGTAATGAGACCTGACATGGGTGGAGGGGGGTTGTTGTTATGTCTAAAATAGATTATGTAAACAGAAGGAATTTATTTTTACTTATTAGTGAATTTTAGGAAGAAAATTCACTTAATTGTGTTAACATTTCATATAGGAAAATTGATTTTTTGATAAAAGATATAGAGAAACAAGGGCAAATTGAACATTAACTTTCACAATTTGTTTACTAAATACCCTGTGGTGCCCTCAATCTTTAGAATTCCAAAGATTCACAAAAACAGCTATGACCCTCATTTAAGACCAATAGTGAACCCAGCTAAATCTAAGTTACATTCATTGGCTAGATATGTTAAAAATGTTTTGAAGGAATATGACCATTTATGTATAGATTCAAGGTACTTTTTAAGTAAATTGAATGAACTTCACTTTAAAGAAGGTAGAACAATTGTAACTGTTGATGTTATCAATCTCTTTAACATCATTCCACATGAATTAGGCATGTCATGGCTCCATGAAGTTTTAATTGAATCTAAACAATTTACCAACAAGCAGATTAATACATTGTATGACCTTATGGAAACAATAGTTTGTCATAGCTTTGTTTATTTTGGGGGACAACATTTTTTACAAAAAAAAGAAAGTGGCAATGGGGCCTGCATGTGCCTCCATTTTTGCTAACATAATTATGCTGCAATGGGAAAAGAAGTTTCTTTTCAATTTGCCATCCCAATACCATGGAACCTTTATTTAAGATACCTACATGACATATTTTTGGTTTTGAATAAAAGTGTTACAGGGATAAACAGATTTATAGATTACCTTAACAACACCACTTTGTTTTTAAAATTTGCTTACACTTATGATGCTACGAAAATTAACTATTTGGATGTGAAGATTAAGAAGGATGTGACATATGGAAAATTAATTAACAACATTTACAGAAAGTCAACGCATTGTAACAGTTTGTTACATTGTTCTAGTGCTCACCTGAGTATTTGAAGACAGGAATTGTAAAATGACAATTTGTTAGATTAGCCAAAATGGTATCTGAAGAGGCAGATTTTGCCACACAATGTGATTTGGTTGCAGAAATATTCCACTCTAGAAGTTATCCAACAAGGTCAGAAATGAAATAATGTTAAAAAGACAACAAGGGTTTTTACACCCTTTATTGAGAATTGATAGAACAGTCCAGGAAGTTGTCCTCTCTTCAGACCCTGTTAACAAGAATTATACACATTCCTTTGTAACAAGATTTAGTGTTGATCATAGATTTATTTCTGATATTCTTAAAAGAACTGGCAATTTTTTACATGGTTTGATGGTGTTATTGAACAGTTATGTATAAAACCACATATTGTTTATAAAAGAGGAAGGACATATAAAAATTTATTAGAAGGTGGCTCATTCTTTTGACAAGCCTTTTCAAAGAAAAAAGGCAGGAACACATAAATGTGGGTTCTATAAGTAATGTAATCACATTATTAATTGCTATAGTGTAAAAATTAATGAGCAGATCATTAGGCTGAATGTGTATTTTACTTGTAATTCTATGGTGGTTGTTTATGCAGATATTTGCATTTCTTGTAAAAGTTACTACACTGGAAAAACACAGAAGACACTTAAGGACAAAATTTATGAGCATTTAATGGACATAAGGAATAAGAATGAAAAAAAATGCTCTGTATAAACATAGTAAAGTTTTCTTTACATAACTTCTAATTTGTAGTTTTAGAAGAAATAAAAAGGGACCCCAGGGGTGGTCAGTGGGCTGATTTAATTAAAAATAAAGAGCTTTGTTGGCAAATAAGACTAAATGCTCAGGTACTCCTGGTTCTCAATGATTGTATTTCACTAGCAAGTGTACTAAGACTGCATTCATATGTAGTTTAATCATCTTGTCTCATATATATATATATATATATATATATATATATATATATATATATATATGGATCTAGGACACTTGTTTGAAAAAGCAAGTGTCCGAATCCATATATACTGATCACAGTTTAACGAAAGCGCTTTAATTGAAAAAGCGCTTCCATTAAACTGTGAAAAACAACAAAACAAAACCACTAATTAAATGTTTTTGCATGGGGCCCCTCTGCACCTCCCCCAATGTGGGGGGCTGTGCCCCCCACATCCCCCATACTTAAATATTCTCACTCCAATGTCGCACTACAGTGGAGTAAAGGAATATGCCCCTACTCGCACTGCAGTGCGACCGGCACACCACTCACACATACCCAAAATTGCTGCTTCGATGAACAGCAATTTCAGGTATGTGTGAGCGCGAATTTGACTTTCTGTGATTCGCGCAGGTGTCTGGGTTCCATATATATATAAATATATATATATATATATATATATATATATATATATATATATATATATATATATATATATATAGGTCTACTTTGATTCACTGAAAACTCATTTCACTGAATTTCAAAACACTCACACCAAATCGCTGAAAGCTCAAATCACTGAAAACTCATTTCACTGAATCACGTTTCACTGAATGTAAGTTCTGTTGGGCAAATAAAAAGTATATACCCTTTTCCCTTGTGTAGTGTGATCCTGGAGTTAGTATATATAGTTAGGGTTGTGTGGGGGAGAACAGCCACCCACATTGGGGAATATGGGGGGCATAGCCCCCCACCTACTTCTGGTTTTATATTGTTAGCTTTTAGTGAAATGTTGTTTCTTTCAGCTTTTCCCGGTTAGGGGTCGCCACAGCGGAACTCCGGTCTGCTAATGATTGGTAGTTGATTTTTACTTGCCAAGTTACCAGCCCTGATGCACAGCCTTCAACGAAGGTATGCCCATTCACGATGTCTCCACGCAGAAGACGCTCTAGCTGAGAATCGAACCGGATAGTGTCTTACTGTGAGGCGACAATGCTACCGCAGCACCACCACAGCGGGTGATTCATAAATATAAAAGCTAAGTAGGTGGGGGCTATGCCTCCCACTCCCCCAATGTGCCACCCACACCACCCCTAACTATATACACTAACTCCGGGATTGCACTGCAGTGGGGGAAAGGGCATATATGTTTTATTTGCCCAGCAGTACTTACATTCAGTCAAATGTGATTTTAGTGAAATGAGTTTTCAGTGATTTGAGCTTTCAAAGATTTTTTGAAGTTGAATTGAAATTCATTGAAATGAGTTTTCAGTGAATCAAAGTAGACCTATATATATATATATATATATATATATATATATATATATATATATATATATATATACATTTTATAATATATTATATAATGTGTGAACGATCATTTATTATAAGATTTTTTTGAAAATGTTTTATTTCCTGTTACCTGTTATTTACTAACACATTTGTGAATGTTAATAATGGGAAAGTGTTGATTGTTTTTAAGAGATCATGTAATTATATGCAGGGGATATTTAAAATGGTTGTATTGTGCAAAATGTTTTTCTGAAGAAGTCTAGAGTTATAAACAGATTAAAGCACTCAAACAATAAACATTTCTTGCTTTTAGTCTGTGGTTTGTCTTTGTCCTTTACTGTAATGGAATTTTTTTATTGTATGTGGGTCTGGTAGCCTGAGGGAGACCCAGATAGACCCCCACATCTGAAGCTAGGACTGATGATGTGGCTATTTCAGGAGGGGGAACTACACTGTAGCAGTGACTGTAGCAGTCAGCCTGAAGGTGAGCCATGGCTGCTGGTAGGTACTGATATTCCCTTGGAAAGAGTGACTGCAACAGCAGAGGTGAGTTGTAGTACCCAGGCTGACAGTGAGGCACTGCTGTCAGAAGATACCAGACTTCCTGTGTAAGGGGAGCTGGGAAGGGTCACAAAGATAGAGTTGAGACAGGTTCATCTCTCGGCCTATACATTACAAGGCTTGGGGGAGGTAACTAGAGAGGCACCTGATCCTCAAGGAAAAGGGGAGTCTGTATACTGGAGCAAAGGGTTACTGCATAAGGGTAGTCCCCTGAGGGAGGGCTAGAGGGTGAGGTAATACAGTAATTGGTAGTACCCAGACCCTACCATCTGGCACTTCTAACCATAGCCCATGACATTAATTTTGCAGGTCATATGGACATAAAGCATACCAAGAGACATATAATGCAGAACTTTTATTGGCCTTGAATTGCAATTGGTGTAACAGGGTACTGCAGGACCTGTAAGCTATACCAAAAAGTAAGCAAGGCAGGAGATAAGGTCAAAGCTCCTTTGATGCCTTTGGCTGTGACTGAGGAGCTGTTTCACAGGGTAGCTATGATCCTTTGGGCCTCTGAGTACCCAAGTTCCACAGAGATGAAGTATATCCTGGTGGTAGTAGATTATGCTGCTAGATATCCTGAGGCAGTGGTTTTGTCTTCTATTGAGACAGAGAAGGTGGCAGATGCTTTGCTAGTGATTTTCAGCAGGGAAGGTTTCCCAGGAGAAATACTGACTGACAGAGGTGGCAACTTCATGTCACACCTGCTGGCACATCTGTGGGAATGCTGTGGGATGACGCACCTAAAGACCAACCCCTTCCACCCCCTGACTAATGGTCTTGTGGAGAGGTTAAACTCTACACTAATGACCAAGCTAGGGACATTTTCAGACCAGTTTAAGAGAGAGAGAGAGAGAGAGAGAGAGAGAGAGAGGGAAATATATTTGGCTCATCATATGTTTGTATACAGAGAGGTACCCCAGCAAGCCACAACTTTTTCACCCTTTGAGTTGCTGTATGAGCATAGGGTGAGGGGGCCTTTAGATCTGATTTGTGATGAGTAGGAGGGTGAGTGTGAATCCCACAAGGAGCCTGTTGTGGCATATGTCCTAATTCTCAGGATAAGGCTTAGGCAGCTCATGAGCTTGACCCAGGAGAGTCTGGCTGGAGCCCAGCAGCAGACAAATTCTAGTATTACAGGAATGCTTGAGCCCGAGAGTATGGTGTGGGACAACAAGTTACACTGCTTATTCCTGTTAGACACAATAAGCTGCAGGAAGCTTGGGAGGGACCCTTCAGAGTGGTAAAGAAGGTCAGTGAAGTTAATTACATGATAAACCTGCTAGGCAGGAGACAGGGGTAAATTGTACCATGTTAACATGATGAAGCCTTACCATGATAGGGAGGTCCTGGTACTGAGTATTTGCAGTGGATGGCAGGAGGTGTCTGAGTGGGATCTGGTGACTGATCTCCTCAGTGAGGCTCAGACTGACACCTCAGTGGAAGGGGTAGCAATGTCCCAGCAGCTATCCCCTACTCAGGTTCGAGAAATCTGAGTAGTGTTACAGTAGTTTGGGGCCATTTTCACTGGGAAACCTGGGTGCACCCACCTGGTGCAGCACCGTGTTGATAAAGTCCCCCAAAGGCCTATCAAGCAGGCCTCTTACAGGGTGCCTGAGCAAGTCAAACAGACTCTTAGGGAGGAGATACAGGAAATGTTGAGACTGGGGGTAAGTCAATAGTCCAGCAGTCCCTGGGCCTCCCCAGTGGTGCTGGTATCAAAAAAAGTTGGCAGCACCAGGCTGTGTGTGGACTACAGAAAACTAAATAGTCACACAGAGTCAAATGCTTACCCCATGCCTAGGACAGACGAATCTTTAGAGCAGCTGATTGAGGCTAAGTATCTGACTACTATTGATCTGACCAAGGGCTATTTGAAGGTGCCCTTGATTCCCACTGCTAGAGAGTGGTCAGCCTTTGTGACACCTTTCAGATTATACAAGTTCACGAAGATGCACTTTGGGATGATAAATACACCAACAACCTTCCAGAGGCTGGTAGATCATATCCTAGCAGGAGCAGGAGATTATGCCCTTGCTTACCTGGATGATATTGCCATCTACAACCATTCTGGGCAAGAGCACCTTCAGAATGTCAGAGAGGTCCTGGGCAGACTGCAAAGGGCAGAGTTGACCATTAAGCCCAGTAAGTGGCAGGTGAGTATGACAGAAGTCTCCTAACTGGGACATTGAGTGGGAAGTGGTAAGATCAGGCCAGAACCAGCCAAAGTGGAAGCTGTTCAGGAGTGGCCTGCCCCTGTTACCAATAAGCAGGTGAGGGCATTCTTGAGGACAGTGGGTTATTATAGAAAGTTTGTTCCCAATTATAGTACAATAGCCGCTTCCCTCACAGACCTGACAAGGAAAAACAGGCCAAATAAGGTAGTATGGACTTCAGCCTGTAACCAGGCATTCCAAAATCTTAAAGAGACTTTGAGGAATGAATGATTACATTTTTGCTTTAGATACTGGCAGTAGAATGGATCAGGTATATGTTCTAGATCCTGAGATATAAATTAGTTTCTATAATAAATAGCCCTTTCAAATGTATTAGTCTTAGAATTTCACAGTACGATACACTCCCACAAGTTAAGATATTTAGGTCTAATTTAATTAAATTAAACCTACTCATATGATTATATTAGTGTAGGATTTTCATCCAGTCAAATTGCTAGTGAATTATTATTGGGTCTTAACTAAATGAGCTGCACTGTTTTATGAGTAATGTTAAGTAGTATAACATACTTTTATAGTTGTCAAAAGATAGTAAGACATTAGCATTCCCCTTGTTCTGAGAAATCTTAATTTTGTATTTATTTTCAAAGAGTTTAAGGTAATATGTAGAAATATTCCTAGTGTCTAGCAGGGCTGCAGAGAGCTAGCATTGTAGTGCCAAGTATATATATATATATATATATATATATATATATATATATATAGGTCTACTTTGATTCACTGAAAACTCATTTCACTGAATTTCAAAACACTCACACCAAATCGCTGAAATCTCAAATCACTGAAAACTCATTTCGCTGAATCACATTTCACTGAATGTAAGTTCTGTTGGGCAAATAAAAAGTATATACCCTTTTCCCTTGTGTAGTGTGATCCTGGAGTTAGTATATATAGTTAGGGTTGTGTGGGGGGGCACAGCCACCCACACTGGGGAATATGGGGGGCATAGCCCCCCACCTACTTCTGGTTTTATATTGTTAGCTTTTAGTGAAATGTTGTGGTATTGGGTCTGAAACATTTTAACTGCTTTTAAGGACATGATATAAAAAGTTATCTTTAGTGTCTAGTGTTCCCCATGCCCCTTATCTTTCATGTTCCAAAACACTTTACTGTTTTTTTTGAAGTGCATTTAAGACATGACATGAAGAGTATCACTGGTGCCTATTGTTCAACACCACCCAATTTTGCAGGATTTCCTCATTAGTATAACACATACACACACACACACACACACACACACACACACACACACACACACACACACACACACACACAAATCCCCCCAGACACAACCACACACACACACACACACACATACACATGCATGCACACACTCACACACATACCTTACAACTCACATAACTCTTCATAGACTTACATGTGCATACACCCTTAACACTACTTGTCCACTAAACCCTCTAGCACTTATCTCTAACATTCAGGAACAAGGGCTTTTGGCCATTTTAATTAAGACAGGAGACTAATGTAACTTATACAGCTGAGTGATTCAGCCTTAAGGTGGGTATTTTCAGGTGGAGAGCACATGACTAATTAGCATAGGCTACTCCTACAGAATGCCTCATTAGCATCTGCAGTAAAGCAGATAGACAGCTCACCATGGAACGGTACATCTTCACTGTGCAGCACCATGGTAGGGCCGTCTCTGAATCATAAATGCTTACTGTGAAGTATACAACAGGTGTACATCTCACAGTGGCCTTTTAGCAAGAAAAGAAGATGCAAATTACAAAAAAAATGTTCCACTAAATGTTTTAAGGATGGACAAAACTGCTTTATGGTTTTAAATAAATGGATGACTACAGTCATTAATTAGATCGTGAAGACATAAAGCAATTAAACTATGCACTTTAAACATTTCAATGGGCAGGATATTAAATGATTTACTCTTACACATGAGAGAAAATAAAGTTTGTGACATAACTGAAGCAACAGGAAGTTCAGATGACTGATTCCAAGATGTGTTTGTTAAACTAAATGTCATGTAGTGCCCAAAACAACAATGTAAAGCATGCAGTATACAATTTTTAAAGTTCCACATGAAAAGATGAATTTGTACAGATATATTATACAGGGCTGACAGAAACTACAAGTTACACAGTGGTACATTAAACTTTGCTGCCTCACAGCACTAGGTTCTCTGTGGAGTCTCCATGTCCTCCTTGTATCCCTGTGATTTTTTACTGAATGTTCCACTTTCTTCCTATATCTAAAAGATGTGCCGTAGGTTAATTATTGATCCTCTGAAATTACATACTCATAGATGCATGGACATTGTGAGCAGCGTGTGTGTGTGTGTGTGTGTGTGTGTGTGTGTGTGTGTGTGTGTGTGTGTGTGTGTGTGTGTGTGTGTGGTACGCGCACGTGCATGCATAAGGTATGAGTGTAATTGTGTATGTGTGTGTGCACGAGTGCATGCAGGGACGTGATTGTGTATTATAATATGCATACATTCTATGATTGGTGGCCTCTGCACTTGCTGTTGAGTGTGTAGCTGATGAAATACAACCGATCAAATAAAGTTTCATGAGTTGCAACTTTTCTGTTGCTGTTTCACATTGAAAATCACTACCAGTTTGGTTTCTGTTAGTACACAAGCAGTGATTCAAATATTTTAGGTATTTCAGTTATCTCTGTAATTGCACGACTCTGGGGGATGAAGCTCCCTTATGGGATTTGCATAGGGATCTAGTCCTCCTGAAAAAAAAAACAAAAAAACAGCATGCAGTTGTTTTGGTCATTCTGCTAAGGATTTGACTTGTTTTCCTTATTCAACTGTGACTGGATGTTACTCAGCAATTTGTAGCAAAATCATGTGTTGGTGCCCCATTCAAGAAAACATGTTATGCTCTATGCTCATTGAGAGCCAATATACAGACTCCCTATGGCCTTCCACTGGATTAAGCTGGTAATAGGAAAATGAATGACTGAGTGGATAAAGAAATCAGGGCACAAATACAACCATCATATGGCAGTAGGGTTATAAGAAGGAAAACACTGGCTGGGACATAGATGGCTCTAAACAAGCTGTTAGATTTTGTAAGATCTCTAAGCTTATCAAACATTCCATCAAAAACGACTGAAGAATGTACAGATAAGAGTTACTAAAATAGAAACAAATAAATAATGTGAATTAAACTGAGATAAATAAACACTCTAAACAGTCATGTACAAGTATGACACACATAACAGAAAGATTTATAACATACAATACAGATAATCTGGAGGACATGGGCCACTGGCTAGATATAGGTGAAATGTGCACAAAGTGCAGAAAACAAAATCATGTCACTAATATATGTAGAAGCAGAAAGATAAAGAACAACCTGTAGTATTATGATCACAGTCCAGTGAGACAAAATAAGCAATGAAGCAAAGCAGAAAGACATCTATAAGGCGAATGTCTTATGGCAGTTATAACATAACAGATAGTAAAGTCTGCACCAATGAAAAGGACACAGCAACATATACACTGAATAAAGAACATAATGGAATGAAGGAAGTCATCACAATAATACATCAGAAGTAAGAGCTAAAAATGCTAACATACACTTGCACCTTGGAGAAAATAATACTAGAAATCAAACGTTATTACAAGATGTGGATACATAACTAAAATATAGCAACTCCATGTATGCATACTGCTTTGCAAGACCAATTCAATTAAAAGGTATTTTAATGCAGAAATAAAGTTGGAAAAAGCTATTTTCAATATTTTACAAGGTAAAGTAATTAATGTGATGTGATATTCCACAATAAAGTCACTGGTTGAAGTATGAACACATGACCATGGCTAGATTAAATGAAAATATCAGAAGACTAAGAAGAACCATAAACTGAGTAAATAGGTTTCATAGACCGGCATACAGAAAAAAATATATATATTATTTGTCAATGATTACTTCACAAGGTTTTCTACTGCACACCAGTGTTTCCAAATTCTCATAGACAGTGAGTCAAACTAATGGCAAATCAATAATGACCTTTGGCATACTAGATTCAATGAGGATTGACAATGGTTTACCCTTTAGTAATCATTAGTTTAAAGATATTTTAAGTGTTAAAAGTACTTCTCATAGAAATGTGCCTCCACTTTTGAATGTCAGTGGGCTAGATGACTGCTTCTTGCAAACATCAGCAAGATATTAAGAACCCCAACAGCTAACAGTACAAACTGGGACACCAGTCAGTTAGTATGCTCAGAAACTGTAGATCTTAAAATTTTGCTGTTGGAATGACATCATCAAGTCACAGAATCAAGAAAATATTTTGTGTGTCCAGGACAGGAGAGAGAACAGATACGGGTAGAAAAGACAAGGGGAAAAGGACAAGGTGAGAGAAAATATTAATACCAGCAGAGCAGGAGAACATTCATTTAAGAAAACATATTTTTTGTTGGTAAAAAATCTAATGCAACTGAAGAATGACACTTTATACATCTCCAGCCATAACACCATAAAAAGAATAAATGGGTCAGTGATTACAGTAAGAAATAGATGACTCCATGTGCTCACTTCTAGTAACCTTGGCATGACACTAGTGGTAGGGAAACACATATTTATGACATTCACCTAAGATTTGGTATTTTGCCAGTAAGTTACAGTTCCATTGGCAGATCATTTGACACAGACACATACTTACACACAATTATCTAAATCACGATTTTTGCTCATATGCTCATATGTCAATAACGCTGATGTCATTTCTTTGAAGGTCATCCATAAAAGTAATGTTTGAATTCATTCGTCACAAAAATGTTCAAGCAAGGAAAGTTATTTTATATAGGTCTGCAACAATGAGGACTCATACCATGAATACATACAGCGGAAAATAAGCTTCAGTTTTTGAGATATACTACAAAATTCTGGAACTTTGACTTTAAAAGTACTTGACCGGAAAGATGTTTTGTGAGATTAAGCATTTTAGCCCAGGGCACTTAATTATTATGCTTATTTCTTGTAATACTGTAATTTTGTTTTATTTGGGCAGTCTGTACTTATAACTTCCCTCTCTTCTTCTTTTAGTTTGTGCCTGTGGGTGTATGTGTGTGTGTGTGTGTGTGTGTGTGTGTGTGTGTGTGTGTGTGTGTGTGTGTGTGTGTGGGTGTGTGTGTGTGTGTGTGTGTGTGTGTGTGTGTGTGTGTGTGTGTGTGTGTGTGTGTGTGTGTGTGTGTGTGTGTGTGTCTTTCTCTCTAAGTAAAGGTATTTCAAATAAATACTCAGTATCCTGCTAGCTACAACATTGTTATAAATATGTTAAAACACATTTGTATGCATTATTATTGTTTTAGATTTAAAGACAAATACCTATGCTATGTTATGGTCTTGTAATAGAAGACAGTGGTGGGAACTACAGCAATGTTCACAACAGAAAGTGGTGATCTAGTCTTACAACATATTCCCTCAGGAGTCACATAACCATCCAGACCTTATTTCAAGCCATCCTGAGTTGTGTTTTTGCTTTCTGCATAACTATTTGGTAGCCAAACCTTTTATTTGATTTATATTTTTTTAGTCTGAGTTTTATTGCATATTGATAAAAAGGGATGGATTGTAGGCAAGCATAAGATAGCCCTGACAAGGGCCTTGCTAATTATACTTTCCTACAGATCATAGACAGGACACTCCAGACTTTATCTTAAGCCACCTTATCTTACTTTGTGCTTTCCTATATACCTGTATGATAGATGAAGCTTTACTTGATTTATATTGTATTGTTACCTGTTATATTGGATGTTTGTTGGTAAAAAGGGATGCATTGTAGGCAGGCAAACTGTAGCCCTCCTTAGAGGCATGACTAGTTATAACATAAATCACTTTTGTGAGCTGCTGAGAGCTCAAGCTACTTTGTGAGATACAACAACACATCTGGTATATTACTGCGATATGCATGGCTGGTGCAGTGGATCAGAATAACTACTTTGCGAAGTATTTCCTATTGTACAATGTTAGTTCAGTGTACTTTGTTTAATATTAGTTAATATGTCATTTGTATACATTTGTCATACAGTTTTCCTTAATTTACTTGCTGTTCTAACTTCAGTGAATAGATTATTGATGTACGTATTTTTGTTTCTTTTAACATTTGTTATTTTGTCACTGAGACTGGATTCATTAAATGAGTATGCCATTAATGATTTGCTGAAACATAGCTATTTTGTTCAATGTATTGAATGCTGCGTAAAGGTAACACATAATAACATTGGAGAATTGTGTTTTTCATGTCAAAAGTTGGATTATTTGCTTACTATTATTAATAGTAATCTAGGTTTACTGAAGATGACTGCACCTATGTGATTGGCACAACTTGGAAAACTGCTGTTAAATATATTAAAGACTGGGTTGATGAGATAAAAATAAAACAGAAAGTACAAATAGAGCACATTTAAGAAGGGAAGTGTCCTCTGGTGGTAAACATTATTTGACTCCCCTGGTAAACTTCAAACTGCAGATGACACATTTGTAATTCAGAATACAACTATAAGGCAATCTGAGGATTTAGAGTGTATAGAAGAAAATAAAGTAAAAAAGAAAGAAAGACATCACAACAAACAACTAGGAAGAAACATAAATTGACTAATGTATTTATTTTTAAATGAAAACAACAAGGCAGTACGTTGGTATGTAATAGACAGAAGTAAAAAATAACATTGCTCAGTCGCAAACATTTAGAATACATTCAGAAAACTACATCATTCTTTCAACAGAGAAGAGGCAGATTAAAAGAAAGAATTTTAAAAATAACAAGGAAAGGAGCCTCTGAGTTGCATCTAAAAGTGTTTTTTCATAATATGATTTTACAAGACAATCAAAGGATGTTTCAAGATGGAAGGACACAGGATGATAGTATTTCTTTGCTGGATTTGTTGTTGCATGAATATGAGTTTCTGGACATTAGGGATTTTTATGGAGATGGCCAAGATGTTTGTGATGATTTTGTTGATGAAAATGTTGGGGGGGAACATTTTGTAACTGGGTATGGAAAGCTGCAAGTGCCTCATGTACCCTATGTTAGTTCTTTTGTTCCCCCTAAAGTGTCAGCAGCCATTAACACTTTCCAAGCTGTTTGAAATACACAGATTAAAAAGGAGTATTATGAGTTTATGAAAAGACACAAAGGGTTTAATTTGAATAAAAATGAATGGCTAGTGTTACAAAAATTACGTGAAGAGAATAAAAGTTTAGTTTTCACCCAAGCGGACAAGAGAGGAAATTGGCTCATCTTATCCAGGGACAAATATAACAAAATGACCTATGATTTCTTGAATGATGAAAATGCATATAAAACGTTGAATCAGGATCCTATGTTAGGATATAACTCTATGCTATTGGAGTTATTAGAAAGGGGTGAAAGACTGGGCTTTTTTTCCCCATCTGATGTCAAGAGGCTACATATAAAAAATCCCAAGGAAGCTAGATGTCTTATTGTTCCTAAGGTTCATAAGAATTTAGAAAATTACCCAGGGAGACCTATGATATCAGGTGTAGGGGCCTACTTACAAAATGTGGGAATATTCCTGGATGCACAATTAAAACGTTATCTACCAAGAAGAGATTCTCACATAAAAAAATGGTAAGGAGTTTTGTGATCTAGTAGGTGTTATGAACATAGGACAATAATTTTTATTGGGCCAGTGTGGACGTTAGATCTATGTACTCTAGTATTAATCATCCATTGGAATTAGAAGCAGTGGCTAAAGTAATGTGGGAGGGCCCTAGAACCAGCTTTGTGTTACAGTTATTGGAGTTTTCTCTAACACATAACTGTTTTAAATTTGAAAAACAAACTTTTTGCAAAGAGGGGGTACAGCTGTGGGGGCCCCTTATGCCCCATCATATGCTATCATCTTCATGGGCTATTATGAAAATTAATTAATTTATGATACTAGGTTTTATTCCCAAAGGGTTGTAGTCTACAAGTGATTTATAGATGACCTGATCTTTGTTTGTAATGGTGAGATTAATGAGTTTCAAGAGTTCATGGATGGATTGCAGAGAAACACATATGGGTTAGCATTCACCCAAAAAACACATAGAGAAACCATGCAATTTTTGGATGTAGAATCTTTTTTAGGAAGAGACAGGGTGGTGCACTTCAGGCTGTTCATTAAAGAAACAGCAGCCAATAACTTTCTTTTGGCAAGTAGTATGCATCCTCTACACTTATTAGACTCATTACCTTATGGAGAATATAAAATAATTTTTAACAATATATCTGACAAAGCAAGCATAGATATTGAGTTTAATAAAGTAAGAAGGAGGCTATCATCCAGAGGGTATGACAAAAAAGTTTTACAAAGGGCTGAAGGTATGGTTAAGAATCCTCATGAATATCCGGACAGATCATCAAGTGACAACAATATAGTCAGGCAAAGGAGGTACAGTGAAAAGGATAGAGAAAAACTATCTTTGTGTGTAGCTTCTCTCCCTTTTCTGAAATTTTGAAACAGCTGGTGGAGAGATTCTGGCCAGTTGTGTTACAAGGGGAAAGTCATCATGATTTATTTCCTGAGAGGGTTACTTTTTCATTCAGCAGATTTTTAAATTTAAAAGAACTGCTGAAGAGAAGTAAATCATTGAATGGAAGTTTTCCAACAGGTGGTTTCCCTTGTGGAAAATGCAGAGTTTGTAGGATGAGGAACTTAAATGGCAAAAGATCAATAAAAAAGTATATAAAACAGGGAACAGTTTTAATTGTTGTTCATGCGGGATGGTGTACATCATTGGTTGTGGATGCGCACCTACCAGGTGGTATGTTGGACAAACAAAAATAATGGATAAAAAATGCATTATGGAACACCTGGGAGATGTCAGGCATAGTAGGTTGGATAGTCCAGTGTCACAGCATTCTCATACTACCCATGGGGGATCTGAAGCTAGCTGGTTTTTCAGTATTTTGGCTAAGCCCAAATATAACCAGGGTGATGATTCTGTGCAAAAACTGTTGTCATTGGAAACTAAGTTTATTATAAATTTTGATACATTGCATCCTACTGGATTAAACCTGGAGTTAAATTTACATGTCTAAATTCACATGTTTAAATATACATGTTTAGTTTGTGAAATCAGCATATTTAAAATTGTTAAAAAATCTAGGCTTTAGGGAAAAGCATGTCACATTGGAACATTTGGGGTTGCACTTGCACTTTAAAAAATAGATGATGCTTTAAATAATTCCAATGATGAAGTGTTAATGGGACCAATTTTACTATTAAAAGTTGTACAAATTGACTGTGTAAATGGTGTTCATTATCCCTTGAAGGCAACAGCTGAGGTACCAGGAGGCACCATTAAATGAATTTTTGAAGTCATCTCAGAGGCTCCTTTCCTTGTTATTTTTAAAGGAAGAATTCTAAACTGAACTTGGAATTATTAAAGAGCATTACTGTAAAGACAAAGAAAAGGAAGACTATAGTTGATTAGATGCCTTGGAAGTACAACAACAGCGACATGAGAACTGTATGCTTACAAATAATGTATGTTGTGACACCAGTGAAATTAATAAAACTGATGGTCACAGTGATTATTATTTTATAAAAATTGAAAGAGCAAACATCATTGAATTGGAGATGTGATAGCCTTCAGATCAAATCCAAAGTTATATATTAGCAATTATTGATTCAATTATTGAAGAGCAGATACTCATATCTGCTGATGTGATAATGAACACTGACTGATGTTACACTTACCAGGAGCAAAACTATAGGGGTGTGAGTAGAAGTCATAAATGGAAGGAAGCATGAAGCTGTTTTTGTTCATGATGGATCAAAATGATCTCATCATTAACGTCTCACTGAGTGTTAGTAGG
The DNA here is from genome assembly GCF_019279795.1 of Protopterus annectens. Lineage (NCBI taxonomy): Eukaryota > Metazoa > Chordata > Ceratodontiformes > Protopteridae > Protopterus > Protopterus annectens. Next base: position 91,019,862 of record NC_056730.1, on the reverse strand, counting down.
GAACTTCCAATTCTCTTAGATAACATAACTTATACAGATGTTAGGACTTACTTTTCACAAAGCATAAAATGATAAAACAAATCAGTATCAGTGCGGTAACAAGTCCGATACAAATTAGGTCATCCAAAGAATAGTAAAAAAGATCTACCTGGAACCATAAACAGTAAAAAGTATGTTTATTTGGTTACCCACCAAGTTGCTAAAATCAGGTCAGTCAAAGTGCACCAAATGCTAAAAACCCAAAGTCCAAACGCAGTTCAGTCAAAGTGTATGCAGGGTTTGGACCCTGAGTTTTTAGCATTTGCTATGCACTTTGACTGACCTGATTTTAGTAACTTGGTGGATAACCAATTAAACATACTTTACACTGTTCATGGTTGCAGGTTATTGTAAAAGTTGGGAATGCGTACAGCATCCAAGAATAATTTAGAGCAGACATAGATTTAGACAGTACGGAATCTACTTGTCAAGAAAATGGAAGATAATGTTTCAACAGAAATATTATAGTATTTGACTAACATAAGACATGTTCTTTTCAGGTCAGAAACTTAACAGTTCACACACAGCATAATGTGGTTTATCTGTATTGGTTGTAAGGATAATTAGTATTGTCTTGTCAAATTTGATGTGTTCACCTAACATTGATGCTATTATTGTTTCTCAAAGGTGGATAGATTACAATGATTAGATATCAGTTCTGTCAGCATATAAATGTTTTCACTGTAACAGACATCCTAACAAAAAATCAGGAGGGTGTGTTATGATTGGGATTAAGTATAATTATTATGGGACTTGTGATTCGTACATCTTTGAGGATAACACCAATTCTGTACATTGTCTGTATGACAATAAAGACAAAGCTCAAACAGATTACGATTCTTGGAGTGTGTACACCACCAAATCAAGTGCTAATGTTCTGGAGGAACTTATGTATTTCTTGCATAAAATAAGAACACATTCTAATAGATAAGGACTTGAATTTATTAGTGGTAGACTAGAATAATATTAATTCCACATCATTAGTGAGGAAATTATCAACAACTTACTTATCAAACCAACATCTGCTGCAGATTATAAATAAATATTCTGGAGAGCAGAACATACCAGATAGTGCTTGCATTCCTAAGAAGATATTTGCAATTTTGTATCAAGTTCTGCACCTTTGAAGTTCAGTGATCATGGGCTTATAAAGGTTAAACTGCTGCTAGATAATCCTGTCAAACTAAGATCTAAACTAGTGCTTAGAAGATTAATAACAATCTATATAGAACTATAACAGTCATTGTGCTAAACTAATTAGAGTGAAGGATTAAGGTGAATGATTGCATAATGAATGTGACAAGTCTTGAAAATTGTTTGAATGCCAAAAAAAAAAAAAGACTTTCCCATCATGATCTAGGTATACAAGGGTAGGAGAATATACTTCTACAAGGATAACATATTACATTAAGATGAGAGACAAAAATACAAGAAAAGGAAATGAGATTGAACTATAACTTTGAAAAAGTGAAATAAATTAGTCATACAGATTAAAGAAAGTGTGAGACAAGATCAGGACATTTTGAATATAATTTATATAAATATATTGCACATGATAGCTAAACATTTTATAAATATACAAAATGTGGTAGGAGTAATGATGTACAAATAGGTAAAGCATGTGCAGCTTCTGTGATCCATTCTCAAACACAACAGGTTGTAGGTACGTTTACAAAATCTTATGGAAAATAATTTGGCTCCAAAAAGGTAAGATATTTTTTGATAGTAACACCCAGGTATATTCAGATATAAAAATTAAATTAGACAATGCTGAAAAGGTGCTAAGAAAACTGAACCTTCATAAAGCACCAGTAGGAGATGGAGGTAAAGACAATGACATGAGAACACTTCATCATGAACTTACAGTACCATTACATCTGCTTTTTGGTAGGTCTGTTAAGCATACAGAGATTCGTCAAGATTGTCAACATACACTTGCAAACCCCATCTTTAAGGGAGAGGCAGACTAGGACAATCCCAGAGATGTATATACCCATAAGTTTGTTTGCTGTGGAAAAATAATACTGAAGGTAATTCTAGATACATTTTTCAGACCTGAAACCATATATTAGCAATGCATGTGTTGTAAATTGATTTATACCAACATGTAGCATGATGTTCTATAATAATATAATAATCATTAAAAATGAAAATGTAGTTAATGTAATTTATGTAGACCTACCTGCAGCCTTTAATAGGGCTATAAATAAAACTCTTATCAAGTAATTAGAGCAACAAGGTATTAATTTAATTTTGATAAGATGGCTAGCTACATGTCTTACAAACAGGACATAGCAAGTATCATACAGCAGTTTGAGAGGAAAAAATTCTGGGTCACAGTCAGGGTATGCTGCAGGGCCCTGTCCTGGGCCTATATTTTTTAGGCTGTATTTTTCTGATTTATCTTTTTCATCTTAGGTGTTTTCTTGTCTGCTTGTGAATGAGTTAAAATGTGAAAATTGATTGCATCTGTTACAGATAGGATATTTCTACAAAATAAATTGACTAAATTTTTCACTTGTACATAGAAGAATAATGGGCTTATAGATACATTAAACATTTAGTATATATGATTTGGGAGACAAAGATTGAATGATGAATAGTTACCACACTACAGAGTCATTGAAACTTTAGATTTATTTAAGGAACTGGGAATATGGATAGATCTAACTTCAAGTTTTTCTGATGATATCAAGCCATTGGTTAATTAAGCAATAACCCATGCCTGGGTGTGGGTAATGCTGGATTTACCCACGGTTGGTGTGGTTTGGTCATGAGGGCGAAGCCCGAGTGACCAAACAAAGATAACCATGGGTAAATCCAGCATTACCCACACCCAGAAGTGGGTTATAGCTATTATACAATGACATTATTTAAGAAAAAAAATACTTACTTTACTTAAATAATGGCATTGCATAATGCATCCATGCTGCAATTCCGCAGCTGACTGGTATTCTGTGGCAGTTCTGATGTACTGCACATGTGCATGTTTATGCAGTACATCAGAGCTGTGTGTGGAAGCAACAGAGAAAGGAAGATCTCAGTTGCTTTTTAAAAAAAAATGCCTCACTATGTTAAAAGAGTTTAACATAGCAAGATAGCTTTAAAAAAGCAATGGAGATTTTCCTTTCTCCGTTGCTTTTTTTAAAGCTGTCTCACTATGTTAAACCCGCTTAACATAGCGAGATTACAGCAACGGTGCTCTTCCGTTCTCCGTTGTTGTGTAACACACACAAAAAAAAAATACTTATACTAATGGAAAAAGTCCGGGTGACCGGACCTTTTACCATTAGTATAAGTCTGATTTACAACAGTAACGCTGACCAATCAGCATGCACATTTTGGAATATTAATGGGGGGTCATTGTATAATGATAGTTATAAACCTATAGGCAGCATACAAAGATTAATAAGGTGTAGAAAATCAGAAATGATGAATCATTGCTTATAAGTTATACTAGACTCAAACTAGAGCATAGAATAATAATAATGCAGGCCAGGTAAGAAAACTAACACAAGTAAGTTGAAAACAGTGTAATGGAAGTATACCAAAGGCATACATGGATGTGAATTCCTAACTTACTGGGAATGATTAAAATATTTAAATCTGTGCAAAGTCTCATATAAATAATTAAGAGTAGTGCTTATTCAGGTACATGAGGCATTTAACGACTACTGCCTTCAGGAGTGCTTGAGGGTTATCAAAGATTAGCAGAGAAACATCAGACAACCTGTGTAGGTGATTATATAGGAATGAGAGGTGTACTTATTGGATGTCTAAAATGGAAATGGTGCTTGAAACACGCTACCAAGTTATTTTAACGCCAGCACCAATTTCAAGAAAAGCTTGAACAGTTATTATAGAGATGACTGCTTTTGTATATTGGCAGGCTAGCAGGGCATTATAGCCAGTTCCTGAAATAAGTGTACATATCCCAGCATTTGACATCAAGAGATTAGGCAATTAAATGTAGTTTCAAATTAAAGTAATGACTTGGAATTTCTTTCGGCAGCCTCAGTTCATGACTAGAACATTCCTGGTAAGAAATGTAAAGGGTGTGCAGTATTTCATTGTTGCTCTCAGATCCAGACCTAGTGCAAGACTTCCTTGGCACCTGCCTAAGTCTCTGTGCAAGCTGAGGGACCCCATCAGTGCTGCTGGTCACTATTGCTCCAGTACTGGAAAAAATTCTGTCTCTGCTCTAATTACATCCATAATATGCCTCAACAGGGCTCCAGCACCAGGCACCAGCTGGTACAAGGTGCCAGTTGACTGCAAAAAAAAAAAAAAGAAAAAAGAAAAAATATGCTAAAAGAATCACCGAACCATAACTTTAATGAAAGAAATGAAATAATGTAGAGAGAATTGTCCACCATCCTTTAAAATCTGTCTCCAGACTTGCTTCTGAACTACTGCCCCTCATTGCTTCATTGCTTCATCCCATTGATGCAGAAGGAGCATCACATTTATAAAGCAGTGGAACTGCCTTCTTGTGGGTGTCATGAAGTAGTAACTGAAGAGACAGATTGTGAGAAAATGCTAGTGAGGACAGCATCCACACATTGACTTAGCGGCAGAGCTTAGGTTATTTTATTGCTTTCAACTGTGCTTTAGTTATAATCAACCGTGAGTAGTGTGAAGGTGGTTTGAAGTAATTGCTGCTGTTCTCAGCTGTGGGATGAGATTGCTAAATCCCAATCAGACAATTTGCAGTCCTTGAATTGTACTTCTACCAGATAGCATTAGAGGATCTAATGTCATAGATGGGTAGCCAGAATCTATATATTCTTGGTGCATTATACAAAGAATGTTATTAGTAGTTATGACTCTTGGATCCTAAAACCCAAGTCATAGAAAAATGACTCCAAATAAATTAGGAGATGTATTTATTCAGTAGGCGTTATTTTAATATTGGTTAGCTTATCTGATACAGCATTAATAATTTTAATTATGCTGCAATTACTCATCAATGTCTTTCTAATTTTGATGTTTCCATACTTATTACATTTATGGAAGCAGTGTTAAAAACAATTTTATGTTTTTCAAAGGTGAGTTTTTTTAAGCAAGTCATGGTTTCACACTTATCATGTTTATGGAAACTGTATTAAAAACTATTTTATATTTTTGAAGGTGATTTTTTTAAGCAAAGCATGTTTCCATTCTTATTATGTTTAAATAAATAATACTAGAAAACAATTTTATAATTTTTGAAGGTGAGATTTTTAAGCAAGTGGGGGGGTAGCAATAGGAGCTGTATCAACTTCACTGTTTATTAATGTTGAGCTTTGGTACGAGGAAACACATTTTATTTTTAGCAATAAGTTTAACTGATTTACAAAACTGTACAGAGGCAACCAGGCAATAGTTTTCTCTTTTGTGGTAAACATGAAGGCTAGATACAAGAATTTTATTTTAAAAATCTGGGAAGAATATGCAATTTTTCTACACATTACCTATAGTCTTGCTAAGGAATCAATTAACTACTTGCATGTAGTTATTAGGAAACTTGAAATTAATAATGAATATGAAGCAATGATTTTTGGGAATCCTACATTTTCAAAGCATTATTTTCATTTTACTAGCAACCATCCTTTTATCAGAACAAAAAGAAAGTGGTTTAGGGCCACATGGTGAGACTAGCAAGGCTAGGACCCAATGACACCACCATCTTAGTGAAGTTGGATTACTTGAAGAACTTATTTTTGGAGAGGGCATCCCAGATCACTAGTCTATGGAATAGTTATAAAGGTATTGAATAGCAGATCACTGAGACTCCAGCCCATATTGTCAGTTGGCAGTTTTGTATGCTAACTACTCAATTATAACAGAGGTGAACTACGATAACTCTATATATATTTCCCAATGTGAGAAGTAAAGTGGTGTTAAGACATTTATCATAAAAAAAACCAGGAAGGGAGGTTTTAGAGTGCACCGGTTTGTTTAAAAACATTAGAGTTACTCCAAACTTTGTTTATGAAAGAAGAAGAAATATTAAAAAGTTGTTATAGAACAGAGGATGTCAATGCATGGCTCATGCCAACAATACATATGATTCTGTTAATATTACTATCTTCTCAAATCCCAAGTCCATCCTGTACAGAGGAAAATTTAATTGTAATAATAACTCTGTTGTTTGTATGGCTTTTTGCCTATCACGTATGTTGATAAAATAGGGAAGCCCTGTGACAAAGACTTCATGAGCAGTCACATTCAATAAAGAAAAAATGACTTCAGCAATACCATAAAGGTAAATGTTTGGGTTTGTTGAAGCTTTAAGAAATTGTTTTTCATTCTTGAAAAAGTTCTGGCATCCATGGGGGATAGCTGGGAAAACAGGCTAAGATATCATGAAATATACTGGCAGTTGTTGCTAAATGTAACAAAACCCCTTGGATTGAATGACTGCATAACAATCAACAGTAAACTGATGCCTAGTGCAGCTAAGTTATAAAGTGTTAAATTAATATATGCTTTTAAATTTATATGAGGATATGTTTCTAATTTGTTGAGATTTGCCCTGAAATGTGCAGATTTTTCTGATAAATTAGATTTTTCCATTCCATATATTGGCTTCATACATTTCTTACCTATTCTTTCCAGTTTTAATTTGGTGTGGAGAAAACTGCAAAATGTTCATGTACTCTGATTTAAATCTTAATAAACTATCTTAAAAATTTTCATTATCTGCACCTTAGAAGATGCAATGGATTTCTTTATAAAGCTTATTTTTTGCATTCCATCATAATATTTTCTAGATGATAAAAAGCTGCTCTACTTCTGAAACAATATTTATAATATGCTAATTAGTGCAGAATCTCATGTTCAGTTTTTCTGTATGTGATTTATCATATCTTTCACTGTCAAGCAATTCAATCCAGTTAAGATATCCATGTGGTGATGCTGGTATTCCCTACCTGTTATGCACTATCCAGATATTAAGACATTAACATAAAGATAGTAGAAAACATCTGATGGTATAGACATGTTTGAAATATATAGACCTAAATGGTATAAGCCTATGTCTCTACTGCAATAAGTTATATATTGTATCTGCAGCTTCCACTTACTTAGCCATTAACTAATCTGCCTAAGCAAAATACAGAAAATATGTGCGCTGTCAATTTTAATCAATAATAAGTTATGATCTACCCTATCAAAACTGATGGAAACTCAATATAAACCACATCAGTTTTTATCTTTTGTTCTACTGCTGTAAAAATGTTATTATAAAAGGACTATTTATAGGTAACTAGTACTCTGTCTTTAACGTATGGATGCCAGTAAATCTTCTGATGACCTGTACTGCTTAATTCCTTCAATAAGATATTTTAAATGACATTCCCCATATTCTTAACCTGTATTAGACAGAAATCTAATGGATATATGGTTCTTTATGTTATTATATTGTCCCTTTCCCTTTAATGTCAGTTTTACTAAAGCATGTCACCAGTTTGATGGTGTCTGTGCTGTTTTATAACATTTTGCAAAAATCAGTCTCAAGGGTCTTGCAAGCACCTCTCTGAGCATTTTCAAGTGTTTCTTTGTTATTCCATGTATGTCTGAAACCTTAGCCTGATATGTGAATATATTTTTCCAGTAATCTTAAAATGCACCTCATGAGATTTAATGAATTTCTTTATAAAGCATGCCATTTTACTGTCTTATAAGTGATAACAGGCGAGCTGATTTCCACAGAGTGCCAAATATTTGTCACTTGTAGTGTGGTCTGTGGTTCATGTATTTATAAATTATGAATTTAAATATCCTGCACCATGTGCTATTTTCCCACTTGTTATTTCTGATATCATTTGAGCTGCAAAGCTGAGTAAAATATGTCATGAACAAATTTACAAGTATCAAGGGCTCTCTATATGGCTTCTTATTCTCCAAAAGGATTATTGGCACCAAGCTAATTTATTTTGCATTGCAGATGTATTTAAAAGTATTTCTGTTATCCCTTAAGTTGTTTGCTAATTTTTTTCATAAGCCATCACATTTGCTTTAGCTTAAATTTTAACTTTTCTTGTCAAGGCAATTACCTTTGCTTTTAACTTCTTTATAAATTGGCATATATATATAACTAGTTAAAATAAAAGGCTTCCTGTTTTATTTCACTTTATGTTTGTTAACCAGGGTAGTGCATTGATCTCAGTGGTCATTTACAGGTACAGCCTGGGTTAGTATATCATAATGTAAACAAGAGATAAACTATATATACAGATACAGAAATACACACACATATAGAGATGCTTAGATATACATAGTGTGTGTGTGTGTGTGTGTGTGTGTGTGTGTGTGTGTGTGTGTGTGTGTATAGACACATAGACACACACACACACACACACACACACACACACACACACACACACACACACACACACACACGCATACACACACACACACACACACACACACACACACACACACACACACACACACACACACACACACACACACATGTATAAATAAATATAAATATACATAGACAAAATTTAGAGATCTATATAAACTTTACAAATGACAAATTGAAAGGCAAGTTACAAGCAAGGTGAATATAAGAACAAGTAATTTTGGATTCTGTTTTGAGTCTTGTGTTTCAAAGTAGGTTATTTATGCAATTAAGCTTTCTTAGAGTAAGGCAAAAGAGAAAGAAAAAAGAAGTGGGGGTAAGGGAGACTAAAGAGTGAGCAAGTATTTCCTTGGAACTGTCAACATGAATAAATGCAGATGGAGTGAATTGATTTAAGAAAGGTAAAGAGATTTAAGTGATGTGATGAGTCTGGTGGCACTTGAATGAGGCACGTTTAAGTAGGTATTTCTTAAATTCAGTTCTAAACTCTTCATATGCATGGAGTTCATTTAGGTGACATGAAAGTGATTCCCATAGCTCAGTAGCTAGTGTGGAAAAAGCATGATTGGGACAATGTAAATCAGTTGTATGTGTGACAAGACTGGGGTGGATTGGAAGAGATGTCTTTGGTTGTATGATGAGATTTTAGGAAAGCATTTGTGTACAATTGGTGACAATGAGTCTGGACTATGGATTTTTCTGAGCAGGGTGGCCAGAAAGAGGTTAGATCTTTGATAGCAAGCCATCTGTTTTTAAAGAGAGCTATACAGTTGTGTTCTTGATGTGATGAGTCTATGAAGAAACAGCATATTGTATTGATATGATTTGTATGGGGATTGTGGTTTTCCTTGATGCAATGGCATGACAGACAATCTGAACTCTACCTGGGCAAGAAGAATCCCATTGCCTATGTGCCTATGGCTACTTTTGCTAAGGCTGTCATATAAGAATGACTTCTGGCCCAGAAAAGTAATGAGTTCATTTTTTTGCATACTTGAGATGTGGCTCTGGAAATTAAGAGTTGAGTCAAGGCTGGTTCCAAAGTACTTGAATGAGATAGTTGTTTCTATGGGAGAATTCTTTATGTCTGTGATGTGACCTGTTTTTTGGTTGTTTGGTGAGCCTGTGATATGTGCTGCATAGCAGTAATTTTGTTCTAAAGAGAGTTTAACAAGAGTTCACATTGTGAAGCCATTGTTTGAGTGAATAAAAGTTATTTTGGACTTGAACTTGTATCAAGGGATGAAATCACCAGTATCTACAGATGAAAATGTAATATGCATATACGTTGACTAGAATTTGTGGTGGGTCTTAAAGGTATTTATTAATGAGTATAGAGAAGCAAAGAGGTACGAGGACAGGTTCTTAGGTGATACCTTTTAGGAGTGCTAATGTCTAAGAGAAGGAGGGTTCTTATTTTCACTTTAAAGGCTTTGTTGGAAAGGAAATCTTTAAATCAAGGCAGGAAGTCTTCACTAATGTTGTTATTACTTTGCATGCTGTTTAAAACTTGTGTTATAGCCATTTAGTTTGTTAATCAAGTGTTTGTATTCTATTTTTGTAGAGCTTTTATCCCTGGGCCTCTACTGAAAATGGGTACTTTTTGGCCCAGTGGACTTTCCCAGTAAACAAATGCAAATAAATAAATAAAAAAATAAATAAATAATGTTAATTTTTATTAGTTTGTCTAGTAGTAGTAAATGGCTTGTTAGCTTGAATGCATTTGTTAAATCTATGTCAACCACACCAGTAATGTTTCATTTGTTCATGTTGCTTTAAATGTCATCAGTTAGGTTCCAAAGGGCAACAACCCCTCCACAAAAACTGTTTTGCTTAGTAGAGAAAAAGTGATATTGATGGAAATTGTCTGTCAAATGGGTGTGGATTATTTAAGCATACACCCTCATCCATGAGTCTGTTATTGTTATTATACAATGACATTATTTAAGAAGGATATTGCTTACTTTTCTTAAGTAATGTCTTTTTTAAATGCTGTTGCAGTGTTCATCCACATTGTTTCCTCATTCTTCTGCGATTGTTGATGTACTATGCATGCGTATGGGATTTACTTTCCTATGCTTACACAGTACATCAGAGATGTCGAAAACAAGCAACTGAGGAAGGAAGATCTTTGCTGCCTTTTTTGAACGATAAAATCTAGACAGTTTAAAGGTATGAGATAGACAGGGCAGAAATACATGGCAAATCGAGTACTTCTCTTTAGTTTTGCAGAATGTACCCAATTTTCCTTGTATTTTCTCCGACCTCTGTAAGAACCTCTTAAACTCTTAGCTCAAGAAATGTGGACAAAACCGTAAATAATGGGGGACAAAGGCCCCAAAATATGGACCGACTGTAAATATTGCACTTATAAATTTAGAATGCTGCTAGAGTAACAAGATTTGTGTTTCGTGCATTGTCTGAAGGTTATAAAGTCTGCAACTGAAATGCATGCCATTATTTTGTTACTTAACTCCTCTGTGATTTATCAGAAAACCACAAATTTTATGAGGAACAGACCAAAAATATAAGGCAAAAATCTGGACATTCTATAAAAAATCTGGACATTAGAGATATATACCTCCATACTATATGCAAATAGAAGAAAGTCTGGATGCTCAATAGTGCTTCAGTGAACGGATTTTTTTTCTATAGGTAAGTTCTTTATTTACAATGGGAATGCTGGTTGGGCTGATCAATCAGTATGCACATTTTTGAATAGCAATGAGCTATCGTTGCATAATTTATTTCATTTTTATTTTAATGTATTTATTTATTTTTATTTTTGGGGTGTATTTTTTTCAAATATGAGGATTACAGAAATAAGTCAAAAGAGGAATACATTTTCTGGTTTCGACTGTTGAGAAATAAGTGCTATTAGGGCTTCTTTCCAGATGTTGGGCATGATATTGCTAATAATACAAACGTTACTGATGTGAGCAGGGGGAGTGATTTAGGAAGTCTTTGCATAGATGGATGAACCACAGGTAGATGCTCTTTGTACCTGGTGAGGTGTTAATTGGGAATTTGATCTATTAGAATTTCTGTATCTTTGCATCTGATATGGTTAAAATGGAAAGAGAGGAGAAGAAGTATGGAGGGAGATCCTTATGGGGAAATAGAAGTGAGAGGGAATGGAGACATCCAGTAGATTACCGAATTCATGGAGAAATTTTACAGCAATGAGACTGGTGTTTTTGCAATTTAAGACTTTGGAGGGAGTGCTTTCTAGAGTAAGAATTTTTTACATTCTAGTGTCCATTTTTTTTTCCTTAAGCTGATCCTAGCAACACTGAACTTTAAACATAACTACATAGTATGCATACCATTATATTATAGATGGCCTACCATGGCACATTAGTTATTCATAATTTTTGCCTTTTTATGAAGAGTGATTATGTAGTATTTAGATTGCTTAATTATGCTAGTAACAAAAGTGACTGTAATGTTTAGTATAAATACCACTTCAAGGTCTCCTCTGAAAAAAAGCATTAAATGAAGGTGTAATTTGAAGTACTATTTAAAATGAAAGTGGTTTTAGTAATGAATTATGTCTGATGAAGCAATACTCTTATTGTGAAAGCGCTCACACCAGTAAACTTTTTGTTTTATAATGTGACGAGTTTGTGTTTTTATTTTATTTGTGCTTGCTGTGTTTCTACACAAGTTTTTGTTCTTGTTGCATCTTTTCCAATTTGTTTAAAAAAAGAGAGAGAGAGAGAGAAAAACACTTGGGATATTATTAGAATAAATGTATTATTTAGTTATTTTACATTTGTTTACTGTGAGTATATGACTGGGCAGATATCCATTTTCAGCAGAGACTCGGGGAGAAAAGCTCCACAAAGACAGAAAATAACTTACACAATATACAATACGCCAACTGTTAAAATACAGTACAGAAGACATTTAGGAGTTGTTACAGTATACTGATTTACTAATGTAACATAAGCATATAATAATTATACATAAACTATAACTATACAATGTAGAATAACAAAGCGAGAAAATATACACTACAGTAGGGAGGCATTACGATTGGTTATTTGTATGCATGCTTACATTAAAATAATACACTATGAGATACTCGAGAATGGTACCTAGATGGGCCCTGATTATAGGCTTGCACAGAAGATTAGCTTGGGGATCTATCCAGCGTCAGATGCCTTTGGATTTGTTCCTTTGTATATGCCTTTTATAGACGTAATGATATTTTCAGCTCATATTACTAAGTCATTCAGTGATCTTTACCTTGTTATCAAAAGTATGAAATTATATAATCTCAGTGTTATTCTAATTTTCTTACATGTATGACAAGAAAAACTGTTGTTAACATAAAATATTGGTATAGAATTTCTTTAACTAAGTCTCCCTTATTATTGCTGTGTCTACTTCTTGTGAAATTAAAACTGCTTTTAAAAGTAACACCTTATAACTCAGGCTTCATATACTGGTTCTCGGCATTTTTAAGATTAACAAAACTTTCCATTGATGAGCATGAATGCTTGTGCTTGCGCACTGCTACATGGACTTTACTGAATCTAAAAGTTGCTGCTCCCATGTTTGTATCCCTCCATGGCGCAGACACAGAGCAAATGACCATGTAAGCTTTTTTGAGTTTTTGCCATTATTTATATTGCTTCCTTCTTGCAATCTGTATCTTGAAAAATATGCTTTTGTGTATTAATATAATTCACCATGTCACCTGGAAGAATCCTCTTCCCAGTTTTATTCAAATGCAAGCCATCGATATTTTGAGATATCAATGTGCTAGCAAGCAAGCAAGCATGTTGTCTCTAATGCAGTACCATCCTTTAATGTTTACAGTCTTTTTTTAATATATGACAGTGTCAGGATTCAGGACCCTTTGTGCAGCCTCTCTGTGTACAGTTTTAGAAAGAAATGATTGATCGAGATTCCTTTTTGTAAAGCTGTTTAAAGGTAATCTAATAAGCTTTAGCCACTGAAGCAGCATGCCTGGAATTTATATAATTTGTGTCAGTGATTTAATAGTGTGCCTGTTTTTGTTTTACTTTTCAAGGAAACTGCAAAGTAGAATACTCTATTAGTTCTGATTATAGCATTCTTACCACCATAATTTCTTTTGTGATGGGATACTTAGGCGGAGGGGGGTTGTCCTGAACTCACTCACTTGCCTTGTCAATTGTTATACATGATGCATTAAAGGATTAGTGCTGAAGAACTGTAATCTATTGTTCTTTCTTTCAAAGAGTTATTTTTTTCCACTTGTCTAGAATTTATATTAGCTGTTTTTTCTTATTGTTACATGTTTTTGAACATTTGCATTCTACAAGATTATTCTTTTTTTTTCTTTTGCCCACTTTTCTTTGTAATGCATTTATTTCATCATGTATTTGTTTTGGTTTAAGTATTCCTACTAATAACTTGTTTTATTTTACTTTTCCTTCTGTTGTTAGCAATTCTTTCTTTTAACCTTTATTATTATGCTATATTCATGGCTGATCTCTGCAATCTCAGCTCATAAAGATTCCATCGTTGTTTATTATTATGGGCAGTATTCACAGTCTGGGGCTTTGTATTTTTGTTGCAATGATCCATGAAGAGCTGCACTGCATGGATATACAAATCTTGGACTATCAGCATGTATACCAAGATGCAAATGAGTTGCTGTAAACATGACCCCTATCCCAAAAAAGTAACATTCTTAATGTATAAGCGATAGTGGGAGAGCTGCTTCATTGTTAAGGGGCTTCACATGCATGCTTATGAGTTTGATTCATAGACATAAATCTGTAATGAGCTTATGGCATACCAAATGTGTAACTATCCCTAAACTTATGCCAGTAAGCAGAAGTTTACAGGGAGAATACAGAGATGCAAGAGGAGGTCAGCTGGTGCTTTTGCATACCTGGATATTTTTAATAAATTGGTTACTCAGGTAAATGTTTCATTTTGGTGTTTGTGCATACCTGAACATTTTACTGAAGTGGTCGCTTGGGTGAATGTTTCATTTTGGTGTTTGTGCATACCTGAACATTTTACTGAAGTGGTCGCTTGGGTGAATGTTTCATTTTGGTGTTTGTGCATACCTTAACATTTTACTGAAGTGGTCGCTTGGGTGAATGTTTCATTTTGGTGTTTGTGCATACCTTAACATTTTACTGAAGTGGTCGCTTGGGTGAATGTTTCATTTTGGTGTTTGTGCATACCTGAACATTTTACTGAAGTGGTCGCTTGGGTGAATGTTTCATTTTTGTGCTTGTGCATACCTGGACATACTCCTGAAGGGGTCAGTTGGAGAATAATTTATTTGTGTGTTAGGGAAGTGCTTGTGCATACATGTTCAGACTGCTTAAGTGATCACTAAGCAAAATAATATATTGTGTAATTTTAGTGCTTGTGCATACTTAAAACAAACAAATGAAGAGGTTGCTGGGGGAAATAATTTGTGTGTCAGGGAAGTGCTTGTGCATACTTAGACAAACAAGTTTATGGATTGCAACCCCAATATCAAAGGCAAAGCATCACTTCTAACAATGGATGTATGTATCGCAGCGATATTGGACTATGAGTTGCAAAACCCTCACCAAGAATGATGCCACAGTATGAAGACAAGATGATCAATTTCAACAATTGGCTTAAGTATTGGTGTCATTCAAAGGGGATCCAATGCCTATCAGCTTGGGATGATATGCACGACAAGCCACGATGCTTTGCTATGCACCTCTCACCCTGGGCTGGATATTGGCAAAGGCTCTTGCTACCCCCATAGTGCCTTTTTTAGGCAAGGCTCAAAAGACAAACCCACCTCCATAGGTATCACAAGGGATAAGAAACTAAGAGTAATGCTACTCAACGCTAGAAGTCTAAACCTCAATATGCTTTTCGACGACTGAAACTCTCCTTAGCATGGAGAACATCGATATCTGTGCAGTAACAGAAACCTGGTTCAGGGGAGCACCCCAGCACTACCAGGTTATACCTCATACCATGCTGCCCCAAAACTTGGACCGAACCACAAAAGGAGGGGAGTATCGATATTCATCAAAGATACCCACACCTCCAGGTTGGTGGCAAAGCACGAAGCATCAGAGACTATCCATGTGCAACTAACAGTGGGTAAAACTGCCTTCCAGTTTATAGCCTGCTACAGACCACCCTCCCAAACCCAGGAACCCCACTCGGCCTTCCTGAGAACACTGGAAAATATGAAGGTCTCTCCGAACACCATTATATTGGGCGACTTCAACTACCCAAACATAGATTGGGAGCATTACTCTAGCTCCAACACCCTTGCCCAAAGGTTCCTAGAATTCATAAACTCAAATGCTATGGAACAACTTGTTACCACTCCCACAAGAGGGGAAAACATACTGGACCTGATCATCACCAACATGGGGACTCTATGCTCCAGACCAGAAGTGTATCCCTCACTGGTAAGATCAGACCATAAACTGATCTCACTGGATATTCACATCCCGACCCCACCCCTGCCCAGAAAACCACAGTGAAAAACTTCTCTAAAGCAAATTTCACACTCCTCAAAACCGAGGTGGAATCCTTCAAAGCCCCGGCCTGTGGAAAATACGCCCAGACCGCAGAATCCTTTATAAATGCATTCTATGAACACCTTCAGGACTGCATGGATCATGCAATCCCAAATAAAACCAAGACCCAATCCTCCAAAGGCAGGCGACCTGTCTGGTGGACCCCAGCCATAAACAAACTATACAATAGAAGGAGGAAGCTACTACATGATAGAGCAAAATCCCAAAAGGGAAGGCATCTCTGATCAGTATTAGCAAAAACTAAGGGCACTCATAAAATCATCAAAGGCCAGCAGAGAAAAATTGCACAGGACACTAAGGATAATCACAAGGCTTTCTTTAGTTATGTTAGGAACCTGGGTGGGAATTCCCAGATATGCTCAGAATTAGTCCAAAATGACAAAAATACACTGATCCCACAGACATTGCCAACATCCTAGCTGACAGGTTCAGTGCAAACAGCAGAGTGCTGCCCCTGACATCTCAGATGCTCAGGTGGGCAAAGCAAAAACACAGCATCAATGGGACCAGTGTCCCAGGCTCCTACATGAACCCAAGAAGAGCTAAACCCAAACATAAAACTACTGTTCAATCTCAGCCTTACTACAGGATATGTACCCAAAGAGTGGCGTACAGCAACAGTGGTCCCTCTCCACAAAGGTGGTGCCTCAACGGACCCTGGAAACTATCGCCCCATAAGCCTGACTAGCTTGGTCTGCAAAGCTATGGAAAGGATCATCATGGACCTCATAAATAAAGATATTGGGGACTTACAGACACTGGATCCTACCCAGTTTGGCTTTGTTAAGGGCAGATCCTGCCTCTTAAACCTGGCTGACTTCTTTGAAACAGTCACCAAGGCCATTGACGAAGGGAAGGTGGTCCACACAGCCTATCTGGACCTCAAAAGCCTTCGATACAATACCACACTCGGGCATTATAGATAAGCTCACCAGCTTAAATATAAACCCCTATGTCACTAGATGGGTTGCAAACTGGTTCAAGGACAGAACCCACATGGTTAGAATTGCTGGAGCCATGTCAGACTCCAAACCAGTTACAAGTGGCGTCCCACAAGGCTCAGTCCTGGGACCTCTCTTGTTTGGTATATATTTCGCGGAGGTACAGGCCAACACGGAAGGACTGTGGCTGACCAAGTTCGCAGATGACTGCAAACTGACTCTCCAGCCGACACAAGCATCCTCCAAAAGGGCCTCATAGAAACAGACAACTGGTGCCAGAGCCATGGCCTCAAGCTAGTGTATAGTCATCGCCTTTGGCAAAACAAAGTGCCCACAAATTACCACATAGGTGGTAATCCATTATGTACAGAAGAAGTAATTAGGGACCTGGGGACCCAAGTTGATAGCAATCTCTCATTTGACAACCACGTGGCCAAAGTGGTTAGAAAAACATTTTATATAGCCCACCTAATCATGAAGGGATTCACATCTAGATTAGGGAGGTCATCTCTTTACTCATCCCTTAAAAGGCCCATAATTGAGTACAATGCCCCTTTTGGGATGTACCTTACCAAACACCTGCAGCAACTGGAAAGACCCCAAATGTACCTCACCAAGAGGATCAAAGGGCTCAAACAGATGCCATATGCTGCCTTAAAGAAACTCCAGCTCTACTCAGTGGCATACCGCCTGCTCAGAGGTGACCTGTGCCTGACGTATAAGGCCATGTCCAACCCAGAATTAAGGGACATGCTGCACCTCAAAAAATCCAAATCCCGAGAGACTTGAACCTCAGCACTGAAATAAATAGGACATGCAGGAGGGACAGATTCATAACCCAGAGGCTCCCTTCACTCTGGAATAAAATCCCAGTCCAGGTTAGGCAGAGTCCCTCATTGACTCTTTTCAAGAGGAATCTTGATGAGTGGATGGGAGATCGGTATCACTTCTGTGTCACTGTTAGACAGAGGCACAGTATACTAACCTCGAAAAAGGGCATAGCAAAATTAATTTAAAATGGGTGGCGAAAGCCAAACATACTCTGGCTAGGCTTATAAATGCCCTAGGGCAGATAGCCTAGTATGAACCTATGAACCTATGAACCTATGAAAACTGCCTCATTGGCATACTATATTTTTCAGCATTTCTCATTTGCATTCCATTATTTTAATGCCTTTCACATTAGCATAAACAGCCTCTGGGAACCTTTCCTTTACTACAGTCATTTGTAAGCACCATGGATACCTCGATCGCATTTGTGCAAGTGACTATGAATACCAGCCTTAGTTTTTTCATTCTATTCAGTACAAGTTTTATTTCTTTACCCACCAGTCTGCCTGCCTTCCTTGCTCTTTATTTTTCCTACTAGAGTACTTTCTATTTTATTAATTTCTGGTTGATTGTTTGCATTTTGTATATCAATGTAGCTTCTACATTTTCTAATATAACTTCACACTTCTCAACTTTAACTTCTTCTGCTACAATAATATTATGTACTTTGTCAGTTCTAGGAGAAACCCCTGCCTGTTTTGATTTCTTCTTCATCTGTTCATTGATTCTGTTTCTCTATCAGTCTGTCTTCCCTTCTGCACTTTGTCTTTCATCAGTTTTGATGTGGTATTTGATTTAGATTGGTCAGTTGCTTATTCTAGTGCAGTCCTTCTGATGCAGTCTTCCCTGAATTCATTGTTATGCCTTCACTGTTGCCTTGTGCTATGGGTTGTTCTTTTCATATTTCAGTTTTCATTTTTTAGCACAGTGAATGCTCCCTGTGTAGTTTAACACATGCTACCCATCTGCATCTGCTTAGTTTCAGACCTTGGTTAGTAATTTATTCTTTTATATATATATTTTTTTAATTTTCTCATTTTCTTAAGACATTCAACCTTCTCTTTCTTATCATCTTTTTTTTTTTAAATTTCTCCAGATGTTAAGGGCTTCTGATACCATTACAAGAATGGACCCCATTCCCAAATTGGGGTTCCATTAAAGTGCATGAGTTAGTATTGCTTCAGTTTTTTACATTTTCCAAAAGTGTTGGCTTCACCACCCATGATGCACCCTAGGTTGCCTCCTCCTCACTTAAGGCACTATTATTGCTGGTGTAGCTGTTTAAAACAATTCAGCTGTAAGCTTGGATTTTCAACAGATTTTATAAATGTATTTTATGCTATTACAGACTGAGTATCTGCCTTTATGGTATTTAGCTCACCATTACTTTACAAAGTGCTGTTTCCGTTAGTAACAGGTAATGCAGCAGCTCTATGTATACTTTTCCTTCCATTCTTTGATAAGATTTACAATAGTTTTCCATGTTGTTCCCATAGTGCACTAGCAATTGAAAAGATTGTCCTCCATCTTATTACTTATAATAAAGTCTATGTCTCAAAGTGATTGAAGCATCCTTCAATGGCTGGCCACAATGTAGTTTTATACAATAACCACCAAGAGGAAATATATGCCAAAAATTATTTTTAACAAATCATTCGAAGTAAAAATTATTACAATTCTTCTTTGTGGCAGAGTGGTTAATAATTTCACAAATATGGGAGGGGGTCAGTTACAACAGTACCCAGAAGAGAATTAATACCTATGGCTTCCTCATCAATTAGCTTTTAACAGTTTAGGACTCTGCTTAAGAAGAATAAGCATTACCAAAAAATAAATAAATCAATAAATAAATAATAAAAATAAAACAAGGGAAATGTGTAGTTGCTTAGTTGTCGAGCACAGATTTTTCAATTATTTAAATTGCAGTTATTTGCAGCGCTGCTTGAGTTGCATTTAGCAGTTGATAAGAACAGATGCAGCCTACAGTTGCAACAAATGCTGATGAAAAACTAGATCCCTTTGAAAAAGGATTGAAAACTATAAAATCACAGAAGCAAATACTTTTCTGCTTTATAAGTGACTAATAATTGCTTTAAAATATTATTGTGAACTACTATGGATTGTTATAGTGAACATGAAATGTACATTTCTTACTGAGGTTGTAAAAACTTATTTTTAAAACATGTATATATATCATATATTGAAAAGCAATCAGTGCAGATATGCAGGATTCCATTGGTAATAAAAAACACGCTCAGTCTCAAAAGTTACATCCATGACCTCTCGGCCACTTATAGCAGGGCCTGTTTAAATAAGCACAGGCTTTAAACTAGATGGAAACACGTACAATATACAACCAAGGAAACATCAAAAGGGGGAAATGAAAGAAACCTAATATTAATTTAACTTAAAAAAAAAAAGTAAACCACAGTCATGCAGTCACATGAAGGCCCTTTCAAGGAAGCTACCTGACTTCCAAAAATGTTGCAGTCCCGCTACATAGCCTGGACCTACACCAGGACAGTGAGTTCCTAGGTTCATAGTTGGTTACTGCACTATTGGTCAAAGAGCCATTTTAAACCTAGCCAAGCTTACTCATATTTAACAAAATATTTCTGACATGTGTCAACACCCCAAGGAATTTTACAGTTATGCTACAGGCATGTACACATCAAGGTTTTACAGGTTACCACTGTCGCTTAAGGACAAATGTGCTAAACTAGGGGTAAATCTGAGATTTCCCATCCACTGGTCCAAGTCATATTTAAATAGGGTTAGGGATGAGAGTTACTTCATGTGGATTGTAAGCAAGTTCCAGAGAAGGAGAAATCTTTGAGACATATGCCTGTCCCTCCAACACACCCTGTTTATGTCACAGACTAGGTGTACGTCCTTAAAATGGGTATTTTTGATGCTATTTTTTTTTGCTTATGTGCACAAATCCAGTAATGTGGGATCAGAGGATGCCTTGTAGTCTAGGCATAGATCACCATGCAGCAGTTGTAAGAGACTGGGTACAAGGACAGAGCTTTGAGACAGTCTGCATAAGACTTGTTGTTTACTCCATATGTTCTTTTGTTGTTGCAAGTGCTTGGTCACATACATGCTGAAGCGTGCATTGCACTTGATAATTTGTCTGATGAGAGGTAGGCACAATGGAACAATGACCTCCTTGGACCTGGATGCCATGCCCTTACTTTCAAGTTGTACAAAATAGAATGTTTTTCCCACTACAGTAGGCACATGATGGTCAAAGGTTAGACTACTGCCAGTATGCATTCCCAGATCCCCAACCACAGAGTCTACATTTAGGGGTGCATTATCAAGGTAGTAATTTCCACAGGTGGACATCTTTCCAAAGGGTACTATTAAGCATTTTTTTCACATTGACTTTTAGTCCATGCTCTGGCAACAGTTGTGTGTCTGAGTCAGGCCCTCTTGAAGGATGCCCATGGCTTTAGTGGGTACAGTGACCATACCTAGTTTGCAATTGTCTGCATATTTATCAGCCAGAGACCCTTGGCATTAGAAAAGTAAATGCCAAAAAAGGAGAGGCACTGATCCCTGTGGGCTTCCACTAGTGACTATCCTCTTTGTGGAGGTGGATTCCTCTGTCCTAACTTTTTGCATCCTATCTGTGAACCAACTAGCCATCCATCTGGTGACATATGAGTTTATGCCTAATTTTGTAAGTTTATCTACAGTGCTGAACTGAGGTATTGTGCCAAACACCTGGACCGATTTAGGTAGACAGTGTGTACTGTTTTGCCCTCATCCATAGCTTTAGTGACCATCTCCAAGACATGCACCAGGTTGAGTAGGCATGGTCTGCCTTTGACAAAGCCAAACTGGGTAGCATAGAGTAGGGCAGGTATCTATATGGTAGTCGAAAAGTAATAATACTAAGAATAAGGAAAGTGAGCCACAGAGATGACCTGACTGAAAGCAGTTTGTATAAATCACAAATTTCACCTACAAATACCAGATAGAAAGAATAACATCAGTCTTCAACCACACATCAGATACTTTTGTAGCATTAGAAGCAAAAAGCAAAGCAAATACATGGTCACTCATTCTAGGGGCTGCTTAAATAAGCATATCCTCTAGAACAGAGAAACATTTCCACTGAACCACCAAGGAGAAACTAAAGAATCCTAACAACAGATTAGCTTAAAAGTAAAACACAGCTGGACATGCTAAGGCACATTCATGTAAGTTTTGAAAATGTCCTACTTCAGCTACAGTGACTAGGCTGATACCATGACAGTGAGTTAAAAAGTGGTAAAACTAAATGCAACTATACAAGAACTGTGAACCAAAGAAATTACCTCACTGAAGGCAGGTCAGGGGCAGCTCGTCCTATCGGAATGCCAGACTGCAGCCCTCCCACCTAGAAAATAACAAAAAAAAATCTGTAAAACATAAAAACAAAGACTGCCTTTACCAGCAGTCCTGATATGGACACAGAGGTAACAAAGCTACCCAGCAATCATTGCTGTGAGGTACCAGGAATCTGTGTGGTGACGACTGCACAGAACAGAGGAGCTCCGGACTGCATCAGCCGCAGTCAGGACTAATGAGGAGGACTGAGCTGCTCTCGCGGGGCGTTTTCAGTGTGCGGGCTTCAGATAGGTGCTTGGATTGTGGGCTTGCTTGCTGTTCAGTCGCTGGATCAAAGGCTTTCTGGATCGGTCTGTCACTTGCTTGCTGTTCGGGTGGTCGCTGGGCAAATGCCCCAGTTACTATTTACTGGTGGCTAGAGAGAGCAAATGGTGGTGGTTAGAGATACTCAGGCTTGAACCCTGTACCTTGTATGCAGGTGTTAAGGACCTGAATTCCCTACCCACCACTATTTGTAAAATAAATTGTAGATTTTTGCCTCATATGTGATCTGATCTGTTCCTCATAATATCTGTGGTTTCTAAATACTGCAATGCTTGATATTTGATGGTGCAGTGGTAGCATTGTTTCCTCACAGCTACAGGTTCTCAGGTGTAATTCTTGGCTGGGGTGCCTTCTTTGTGGGGTCTGCATCTTCTCCCTGTGTTTGTGTGGGTTTGCTTTTGTGTCCTCCCATGTTACAAAGACATGTCTGCATTATTTCTTCCTGGGCCTCTGCTGAAAATTGTTTTTTTGTTCCAAGTCAGATTGTCCTGATTAACAAATGTTAAATAAAATTGACAGGCATTTGAATTTCAGACTTCAGGTTTCTGAATGTTTAATGCCTTGCATATTTGATGGTGCAGTGGTAGGTTCATAGGTTCATAGGTTCATAGGTTCATAGGTTCATAGGTTGGTACTAGGCTATCAGCCCTAGGGCCTATACAAGCCTAGCCATAACAATTCCCTGGCTATTTCTTCCCACATTATTTACTTTCCTGGACCCCTGTCTAGCAGGGTGACTGACGTGATCCCTGGGGTGAATTTCCTTTCTCCCATCCAATCGTCAAGGTTCCTCTTGAAGAGGTCCAAAGAGGCACTCTGCTTGACATGTATGGGCAATCTATTCCAGAGTCTGGGGAGTCTCTGGGTCAGGAACCTATCCCTCCAGCATGTTTTGTTTATTGTGATGACAAGGTTTAGATCCCTGGAGCGTGTAGCTCTGAAGGATTGGGATTTCTTTAAGTGTAGCATGTCCAACAGCTCTGGGTTTGACATGGCCTTGTATGTTAAGCAGAGATTGCCTCTGAGTAGACGATATGCGACAGAGTATAGCTGGAGTTTTTAAGGCGGTCAGCGTAGGGCATCTGCTTTAGGCCTGTGATTCTTTTATTGAGGTATTTCTGAGGCCTTTCCAGTTGTTGCAGATGTCTTGAGAGGTACATACCAAATGGGGCGTTGTATTCTATAATGGGTCTAATGAGGGATGAGTACAGTGGGACAATGACCTCCTTTTTCTGGATGAAAAGCCCTTCGTGATGAGGTGTGCCACATAGAAGGATTTCCTGACTGTTGTGGCGATGTGGTTATCGAAGGTGAGACCACTGTCCACCTGTGTCCCTAAGTCTCTTATCACACTTTCTGTGTTTAGTGTACTGCCACCTATATGGTAATTCATGGATACATGTTTTTTCCCAAAGGGGATAACAATACATTTCTTGGCATTGAGCTTGAGCCCATGGCTCTGG
Source organism: Protopterus annectens (assembly GCF_019279795.1). NCBI lineage: Eukaryota > Metazoa > Chordata > Ceratodontiformes > Protopteridae > Protopterus > Protopterus annectens. Next base: position 90,996,023 of record NC_056730.1, on the reverse strand, counting down.
CACCAAGCATCTGTTTCTGTAAGACCCTTTTGTAGTGTATCCACATCATTTGGGGATTCAATAATGGCTCCCAGTTTGCAGTCATCTGCAAACTTTGTCAGCCAGAGTCCCTTAGTGTTGACCTGTACTTCAGAGAAGTAGATGCCAAACAAGAGCGGCCCCAGGACTGAACCCTGAGGTACTCCACTTGTCACTTGTCTGGAGCTGGATTTGGAGTCGGCTACTTTTACAGTGTGGGTTCTATCAGTAAGCCATTTAGCAACCCATTGGGTGACATAGGGATTAATGCCCAACTTAGTAAGTTTATCTATGATTCCAGAGTGGGGGATGGTGTCAAAGACCTTGGCAAGGTCTAGATAGGCTGTGTGGACCACCTTACCCTTGTCCATGGCTCTGGAGACTGATTCAAAGAAGTCAATCAGGTTCAGGAGACAAGATCGGCCCTTCACAAACCCAAACTGGGTGGGGTCCAGTGTTTGAAGGTTGCCAATGTCTTTGTTTATAAGTTCCATGATAATACGCTCCATGGCCTTGCAGATAAGGCTTGTCAGACTGATGGGACAGTAGTTTCCGGGATCCAAGGTGGATCCCCCTTGTAGATTGGGATAACTGTAGCTCTGCACCACTCAGTGGGCACGAAACCTGAGGTGAGGCTATGATTAAACATGACACTTAGGTGAGGTGCCAGTTCATATTGTAGTTCATGTAGTACACAGCCCGGGATGTCATCTGGTCCCATGGATGCTGTATTCTTGGCTTTAGAGAGTGCATTTTGTACCTGTGTGGCCGTTATTACTGGAATTTGGCAATCTTCCAGTATTGAGATGGGCCATTTAGGGGGTGAGAGGGGGGTGAAGTTGGCACTGAATTGATCTGCCAGGATATTGGCAATATCCTTTGGATCAGTATATTTAATGCCATTTTGTTTTAGCTCAGTGCAGATCTGAGCATTGCCATTTAGATTCTTGACATAGTTATAGAATGCTTTCTGGCTGTCTTTGGAATCTTTGGCAATTTTATTTTCGTAACTAGCTTTGGAGGATTTTATGAGGCATCTCAGTTTCTTACTGAGGCCAGTAAGGGAGTTTTTTGCATCCTGGGATTTTCCTCTTTTCTGCAAAAGTTTCTTCCTTTTGTTGTAAAGTTTGTTTATGGCAGGGGACCACCAGATTGGCTTCCTTTTTTTGGATGAGAGCATTTTGGTTCTATTTGGGATGGCACGATTCATGCATGAGTGGATGTGCTCGTACAGTGCCTTAGTGTAGGATTCAGCAGTTGAACTTTCAGTTCTCGTCTGCATGGGTGTTATGAAGTTTGTCACTTCTGAGTTGAGTAGCATGAAGTTGGCTTTGGAGAAGTTTTTTATGGTGGTTTCATTACTGGGATGGGGGTGGGATGTGGATGTTAAGGGTGATTAGCTTATGGTCAGACCTGACTAATGAGGGGGTGACCATAGGTATGGAGCATTGATTTCCCATGTTGGTAATGACCAGGTCTAGGATATTGGAGCCCCTGGTGGGACTATGGATTAGTTGATCCAGGGCATTGGAATTTATGAATTCCAAGAACCGTTGCGCAAAGGTGTTGGGACATGAGTAGTTTTCCCAGTTAATGGCAGGGTAGTTAAAATCACCCAGTATTAGGGTGTTTGGTTCTATCTTAATATTTTCCAGTATGTTTAAAAAGGTGTAGTGGGAATCTTGGGGTATGGTGGGGGGATCTGTAGCAAGCTACAATTTGGATTGCAGTCTTACCTAGTGTTAGTTGCACTTGGAGAATTTCAGACACATTGTGTTGGCCAACTAGCCTGGTGGTGTGAATATCCTTGGTGAATATTGACACTCCTCCACCTTTAGTGTTTCGGTCCTGGTTTGGTGGCCGAAAAGTGTGGTAAGAGTTGTAGCCTGGTATTGCAGGGGTGCTCTCTGGAGCCTTGAACCAGGTCTCAGTTACTGCACAGATATCGATGTTCTCCACTTTTAGGAGTGCCTCGAGAGAGTGCATTTTGAGGTTTAGACTTCTAGCATTGAGTAGCATTACCTTCAGATTTTGCATGCTTGTACCTGTTACGGTGGTGGTTTTGTCCTTTGAAGTTTGCCTAAAAAAGACACTATAGGGGTGGCAAGAGCCTTAGCCAGTAACCTGAATCCCAGGGGCGACAGGTGCAGACCATCTCTGGCAAAGCATCGTGGTCTGTCAATCATGTCATCCCAGGCAGACAGATACTGGATCCGCTTTGAATGACACCATAAGCTTAGCCAATTGTTGAAGTCAATCATTTTATCCTTATATTGTGGTATCATTCTGGGCGAAGGCAGGATGCTACTCAGGGCTAGGGTCATATCTGCATAGGCCACATGATCCGAGAGCTCTTCCATGTCTCTTTTCATGTAGTCCAGGGAGGTACGTCTCAAGTCATTCACTCCAACATGGACAATGACAGAGTCATATTTGTACTTGTTGTGGAGTGACTTGAGTGCATGCGTTATGTGGCAGATCCTGGCACCCGACAGGCAGCTGACTGTAATTTTCTCCTTATTCAACCTGGTGAGAGGGACATCAGTGTGCCGGACTATAGAGTCACCTATGACTAAAGTGTTGGGTACATTGTCTTGCCTTAGGGGCTGTTGCTGGGTGGCACACTGGTGTTGTGAACTATGTGACACATTGGTTGTGATTGGTGTTTGTTTGCATTTCAGCTTCAGAGGTCTTTGTTGCTTGGGCAGGTTACAGTTAAGGGCCTCTGTGTATGTGGATTTAGTGTTGCTATATGTGGGTGTTGGTGGTGCGGGTTTAGAAGGGCTATGTGTTGCTTGAGATGTAGTGTGGGTGTTAACCTTCTCCTCTTGACTGTTTAGCACAATCTTGGGTGGAGAGAGCTTTGCTTCCATTTTGGCTATGTAAGTGCATCTCTCACAGGTTGTAGTGTTGGGTGGTAGGAGGAGAGGGTTGTCTGTGTACATGAGGCAATTGCTGCATTTCCCCAGTATGCCCAGATTCACCAGGTGGACAGGAGAAATCACCGGAAGCTGACCCTTGGACATGCTTGGTTTGAGGCTTTTTTTTTCTTTGTAAAGTATAGGAGCTGTTTACTTTGCAAGGTACTTTGCAATTATAGGCTGTTTAGTGCCTACTATTATCTCCTTGTTAACAAGGAGAGTTCAGTGTTTGTATGAGTTTAAGGCTTCCTAGTGCTTTCCAGCAGTTATTAGAGAAAGTGCTAGTCACAGGGATGCTTAAAGGTAAGATTGAAAAGAATGCACTGCAGTGTGCACTAGAGAAATTAGATGTGAAAGTAGGTAACTTGAGTTTTACCTGTTTAAAAAGTTAAGGTTTAGTGGAGAGTTACTATTTTTAAAACAGCAAGATGGATTGAAAGGGGTGGTCACTTTTGTATTTTGGTACTATGAAATACTGTAGGATGGCCAGTAGCCTTGCAGCTATAGGTTTACTGGTTTGATTCTTGGCTGGGGTTCATTCTGTGTGGAGTCTGCATCTCATCCCTGTGTTTGTGTGGATTTGCTCTGGTGTCCTGCCATTTCACAAAGACATGTGTCTGCAGTATTTCTCCCTGGGCTTCTGCTGAAAATTGTTTTTGTTCCGTCAGAAGTAAAATTGACATTGAATTTCAGACTTCATATTCTTCAGAAAATGCATAGTAACACAACATTTTACACAACCTTTTATTTTAGCAATTTTCTAAGATGAATATTTGAAATTTGTCCCTATTTTAGGGAATGTATTACCCCATTATTGGCTTTCTCCAGTATTTTGTGCTAAGGTTGACAGCTATGGCAAGAACTGAATTCACTGAATATGTTTGAGGGCTGTATTCCCTCATTACTGGGTTTGTCCAAGTGTTTTGTGCTAAGAGGTTGACTGCTATGGTGAGAACTGAATTCATTAAATGATAGCCATTTAAGTTTCAGTCTTCCTTTCTTTCACAAAGCAGCCGATTTGGGTAAGTGGTATGTTGCTCTGACTGTTTTGCACAGGGACCGTGGCAGTAAAATGTATGGTGGTAACACAGCATTTTTCTTTCACAAAGCAGCTGATTTGGCATAGTGGTATGTTGTTCTGACTCTTTTGCACAGGAACCTTGGCAGTAAAATGTATGGTGGTAACACAGCATTTTATTCTAGCAACTTTCCAAGATTATACAAGCAATGATTAATGTGTCCCTGGTTTTTGGCCTTTTGACCCCCCCCCCAATAAATTTGGCTTTTTCCAGATTTCTTGTGCTGTGAAGTTGAGATGCAGTTGAGTATTGAGTAGATTTTACAAGGAGCTGAGAGTTGCATGGGAAGATAAGTTTAGTGCTGCTTATGCTAAGTCAGCTTGCATTGTTAATAGCACAACAGGTTGTGTACTTACTTTTGATGCAGAAGGTTGTTGGTTCTACTCCCACAAGGGGTGAATGCTGCCGTACTGAAAAAGTTAAGATACTAACTATGAGCCTGTTATCAGTTTGCCATCCATTTCCTATTGCAATATTACTAGCTTATCATTTTAATGTAATATAGGCAATTTATTCCTCAGGGGCATCAGACACTTTATTTTTCGATGAAACCATGACATATAAAGGTGTTTGCTAGCAGCAGCCTCTTCATTAGTTACAGATTTATTTAATGTGGAATTATTTAGATGATTTTTTTACTTCAGAGATTGTGCATATTTACTGATAATGGTGGACTATAGAAGTCTGAGTAGACTTATGATGGAAATGTTCTGAACTGGGAAGTTTTGTCATTACTGGTGCATGCATTTTGTTTCATTGTTTACTGGAAAAATGTTCAAAACAATAGGAAAGTGTATCAAAGAGCACATGTATGTTTCATATGCAAGGGGCCTATTATTTGAAAACAGCCCAGAATTAATCTTTATCTGCCACTGGTAAAATGTATTTTCTTTGAATGTGGGTTTCAATGCTGTTTCAATGAATGTGAGCTTCAAGGGCAGAGAAATTTTAATGCTAAGTATGTTTTTCATTGTGAGACTGCATTGCTTTGTTTAGCAGATGTCTTAGTGTTTGTGCTGTAAAATACAAAATAAAACTTTCAAATGAAGTCCAACACATTATAGAAGTAAAGCAGTATGCACATTAGTGTTTATGGTAAATGGAGTGAAATAGCCAAGTAATGGATCATTGGAATGGCTGCAGGGGAGGCTCCATGATTTTGTGAGGGGGAAGGGTGGCAAACTTAAAGACAGCCCCAGCTGAACTATACCTCCCAACTGTCCAGATTGTCAAAGAATGAATAGATTTTTGCTTCTTATTTTTGGTTTGTTCCTCATAAAATTTGTGATTTTCTGGCAAAATCATTTAGGAATGAAGTCACTAAATAATGACACACTGAGTTTCAGACTTCATAACCTTCAGAAAAATGCATGCTAAAGTAAGACCTGTTGTTCTATCAACTGTCTCAGTTTATACAAGAGCAATTTTTAGTACTGTTTATATGTTCCCCCAATATATTTGGCCTTGTCCAGATTTATTGCATTAACACGTTGAGAGGTACATGCAAATAAATTGCTTTATAGAATTAGGCATAGCCAAACCTCTCAACTGTCCCTCATTTTGGCTCAAAATGTTGCTCTTCCCCTAATAATCCCTCTGCAAAACAGCAATTTTGGAAGAAAACATGGAGGGTTTACAATTAAGAAATAACTGTAATAATCACAGTTATAGATTACTTTTATTTCAGAAATGCATGTAGATTCTTTTATTTTGTCAGCTACTCAAGTTAACAGTACTAATATTAACTTGTGCCTTCTTTGACAGGTTCCCAGCTATATTGTGTGGCTATTTTATATTTTTACATCACATTTTTGGTTCATTTTTCATAAAATTGTGTTTTTTTTGGCAAATTAGTGACAAATCATTAAAGACTGAAGTTAGAAAATAATGACAGACATTTGAGTTTCAGATTTCATACCATTCAGAAAATTCATACTAATGCAAGACCTATTCTATTATCTTTCTAAGTTTATAAGAGCAATATTTTTTTAAAAAATTTCCTTATTTTTGGGCCTATGTCTCACTTCCTTGTATGATTTTGTCCAGATTTCTTTCTCTGAGGTTGAGAGTTATGACAAATGTGTCAGGGCCATCACAGTCAGCCAGAGACATTTCAAATTGTGACATACTTGTTGCACCCCACTCCCCCATGTAGTGACTCTAGATGTGTCGAAGCAAGGCAAGGAGTAGTTATGCAGTGTAAATGTGCAGAGTATATGCCCCGCCCCCCATCCAAGGTAGACACAAGTACTAGAATGGCTTTTCATCTATCCTTGATTTTTGCAGAGTGTTCTGGTTTCTGTCATATTTTTGTACTGTTGATTTATGCTTATTACTCAAAGTGCCTGTTGCTCTGTGGTTAAGTAGCAATACTTTAATGACCATCATCAGGTAAGCTTGGCTGAGATCATAAGATGCAAGTAAGCTTTAATAAGCATACTGTTAAAGAATTGCCAACATTGAAAGCCTTTCTGTTGTTGCCATGTAGAGAATACTTAACTAAATAATGTATAAGCCTCTGGTATTGAAATGCATATGATAGTATTTGTAATAAAGGACAGGATTACATTATTTTAAGAAGCTCATTATACTTGGAGACTTCCAGTCATCTCTGCAGGCTTTACCTGTAAACTAAACAGAATGCCAATCGTGTGGTCCATAACCTGTACAGTAATCCTTTTAAGCAATGTATCTTGAGCTTATTTCTTGTTTGCTTTTCATTTTTTACTTTGATCATGTTTTCCCCATGAAACAAGTAGATAGTTGTCAGGCAGCAGGTCTTTTTTTGGATAAGAAACATTTTTACAATTGGGGGCATCAGAGATTTCTACTTTCAGCATGTTACTTGGTACTTTAATAAAGCTGAATATAAATTATAATTAGAACTGCAGTGCAAGAAGTGGTTTGAGTTGAGTGCTGCTTGTTTTACTTATACTTGATTTTGACTAGCATTCCATTAATGTATTTAAAAAGTAATTTATTTTTTCATGCCTCACAACCTTTTTGTTTCCATCTAGATATTAAGTAAGCTGTCATGCAGCCAATGCATTGAAATATTTTTATTCTTCTACACTTCATTTTGTCTTGATTGGACTCGCATAATGACGGTTTGGCACCCAGGGCAGTGTATTTAGTTAGTTTTTGTGGTTTTGAGCATAGCTCCTCCCCTTTCTAGTTGACCACACCCCTTCCCATTGACCCCCCCACCCATTCAGCTGTCTCCTGCAGCCCCCCTTTGACTTGAAGTCACCAGCCGCCACTGAGGCAGGTACTATAAATCCCTTTAAGCTATGAATGCCAGGGAAGAAAAAAGTAATTAAAAACTCTTTTTCCATTATTATTGTTTTTTGTAATTTTAACAACTTGCCAACAATAAAATGATACACTCGTATCAAATCCGTATTTATCACTTTATTTACAATTTTAACAACTTGCGAACAATAAAATTATACACTCATATCAATCTAAATCTTCAAATCCTTTTCAGCATTAGATGCACAAAGACACAGCCAACTAGTCTTTGGGCTGCAAAAATAATTACACTTTTTAGATGAGATAAAAATACAAATGATGTATGTGCATTTGTTTTTCTTTTGAATTGTTAAGAATGTATTCCTATCCTTGTTTTCTCCCTGGGCCTCCACTGAAAATGGGCATTTTACTTCCTAGGCAGACTTTCCTAGTAAAAAAAGGCAAACAAATAAACAAATAAATAAATAAATAAAACGCTCCCACTAAGCCAACAGGGAGAAATTAAAAACACCTAAGACTAAATTAATTTAAAAAGATCAAATCAAAATTTTGCAGTCATGCTAAGTCAATTTCATGGGCATAATCTCACTGAAGTAGATACTCAACGTGTCCTACTGTAGTTACAGTGCCTGGGTTAAGGCCAACACAATGAATTAAAAAGAAGTAAAACTAAATACAACCTTGCAAGGATGGCAGACCAGGGAAATATCTCAGTGAAGGCAGATAAAATAAATCCTCCACTTTCAGCTAGAAACACAGGGGTAAAAAAAAGCACTAATCCTCAAACACTTAAAAACCTTGGCAACATTAGAAATACAACTATGCAAATGTAATGCTACTTAGTTTAATGAATGTTTATGTAGCTTCTCTTCCTACTTTTGAAAGGGGAAAAGGTTTTTCAGACAAACTTCATGATACTATTCATTTTTAGACTTTTACAGGAAAGCCAACATGTAAATGATGAGCTCCAAATGTATTATGCTAATGCATTCACTTCTGAGTATTGTGTTTTTAAATTTTCAAATTTTTAGGTTTGTAGGCATTTTGACATTTTGAAGTAACCAATTAATTAATTAATTAATTAATCAAGAGGGAGGGGTTTTGTACATGTATTAAAACAGTGTTCATTCAGTGCTTTTGTATTCTGAAGAAGTCCACAGCACCTTGGACGAAAGCGCTTAATGTGTACTAATTAAATCGTTTGGAGTTTCAGCTTATCCGTTTGCATTTCTTTCCAATTGTTATTTTTTGTTCTTCAGTTTGTTTTTTGGCTCATTTTTCTTAGCGGTAAATGCCAACAACTGAAGGTAATGGGGTCAGGGAGGAGAATTGTTATTTTTCATTGCTATTATTCTTGCTCTCGAGCGTTCTTTAAACTGAGGTAATGTATGCCTAAGTGATGTCTTAAAGAGGTTTAATCATGAAACCAGGTAATTTGATAAACGGGAATAATATGAGGACCTGGGATTTCTACTGAATTATCATGGACAAATGAGATTGAAAATTAGGCGTTATGAACATTGCACTTAAATGTTTGGAGATATCTGAAATTACATTTATACATTGTTATTCTGCTAAATTTTTATTGCAGTGTGTGAAAATGTTAATTGTAGGGTGCATCCTTTAAAGCGGCGAATGACGGATACTGTGTGCTTTTGTTATTTACAGTGGGTGGGAAAGGACTTATAAATAACTAGTACTGAATTAAGTAACATGAAAAAGAGGACATTGACCCTGAATGCTGTGATGTTATTGTGCACTTTTTTTTTTACTAGAAATGTGTTCATTTACCAGGTATGCTGATGTAAATAGCATTATTTTGTTCTTACATTTTACAAGGTTAAGCATATGAGAAAACACAGGAGTGTGGGAAATAGGCAAATATGAAAACAATTGCTGCACATTATGATTTAGTGTACATACATTTCCTCTCATATAGGTGGTTAATAAATGTCAGAGATGATTTTATTGTAAACAACAATTCCGACAGTGTAATCATTTTTAAGTAATACAAAGAGTTTAAAATTTTCTTTTGCAAACATATAATCATTGTAATTATGAGGATAAGATGGCATAGGATAAGGGAAGGAGAATGAAAAATGAAAGAGATAAGCATGATGGGAAGATTAATGAGCTTACAACTTGTAAAATGTTAGTAATTTAAGGGTTTTGTTTTATCCACTGAATGGCTCTTAGGTGACTAAACTAGGATGTGTCATGTTTGGAGATGACCATCAACAGGAGCTGGCATTCTTTTTAATGGGGGCTATAGATGGACTTCTCCTTATGCCCAAGGTTCCTAGGAACTGAACCTTATTGCAGAGATGATGCAGAGGAATATGGAGTACTTAAGGCCTGGAATACATAATGGATCTGGAACTCTATAAATTGGGAGAGAATATTGAGTAGATTGGTAGGAGAGGATTTAAGGATATCTATTTGGCAGAAACTGAAATTAAGGCAAGTTTAAATATCAAAAAAATAGAAAAGGAGGAATATAAATGTATATGTAGGAGTTTGCCTAATTATGGATGGAAAAAGATGCAGGTATTTTAGGAAAAAGGAAAGTAGGTAAGAGAAAATAATGTTGAAGTCGATGGGGGTTTAGACAAATGGGAAAGGGAGGGGTCAGAGCCTTATTTTAGTGTAGTAATTCTAAGGGCCAAATTTATTTTATTTATTATTTATTTATTTTATTTTATTTTACATTGTTTGACCGGGATAGTCTTACTGGATACATGTCCATTTTCAGCAGAGGTCTGGGAAGAAAAGTTCCAAGTTACATGTATAAACAAAGCACTTATGAGACATGGATATATACAAAGTATGTACAATGTAGTCCTCAAGAAGGGACTCACAGGGACATGGTCAAGATGTCAGTCTGATAGCAGTAGAAATCCATAGCTCTGTTTAGATTTTAATACCCTGACAGGAAATATACTTTAATTTTTAGAAAATTCTAACTAAAAGTATACTGAAAGTTAGATTAAAATAATTAATACATAGCCAAGAACATTTTGAATTATTCCTGTCAAGAAGTTTTCTTCTGGAGATCTCAAGATGAGAAACTCAAAGAACCCACATCAGGGGAGTGCAGTGAAGAAAGAACTACATCTTATAATAACAAACATCCAGGAACTGTCACTAAAAATGGACAAATTCAAAAACAAAATGGATATTATCAAACAAGAATGCAGTAAACAACTGGAACTTCTAAACGTAATAGTAAAAAAAAAACAATCTGAACAGATTCTTGCCTTAGAGGAAACAGTAACTGACCTAGATACTAGAGTGACAGAAAATGAACATCACAATGAACTTCTTCTGAAACAAAACACCAGGCTGATTGAGAAACTGGAAGACCTTGAAAGTAGATCAGGGAGGAATAACATAAGAATATATGGAATTACAGAGAAAAAGAGGGTGCTAACATGATTCAGTTCCTCATTAAGTGGTTTTCATCAGCACTAAACATGCCTGAATCCCTCTTTTTGGAATTGAGAGGGCTCATTTGTCCCTGGCTAATCCAGCATCATCTCTGAGTTCATCTAACCCCAGGACTATAATAGTTAGATTTCTTTCCTCGCAAGACAAGGACTTAGTGCTGAAATCAGTTTGGACTAACGTTTTGACAATGACTACACCTCTACAGTCATATCCAGAAGAAAGGAGTGTGTTCCCCTAATTAAGTCCTTGAAAAAAGCCAATATTAAAACTCAATTTCTTTTTCCTGCAAGAATAAAACATCACCTTGTCAGAAGGAGTGAAGATCTTTGATTCCCTACAAGAAGCAGTAAAATTTATCCAAAAGAAGAAAATACTGTCGGACATAGAAGAAATGGAATGGTCATCCCAGAGTTTGAAGAGACAGGCAACAAAACATGGATGGTCTGTGAAGGAAGGTGCAAACAAAACTAAGAAACTAAAGGACAGATGAATAAATTCCTTCTAATTTTAAATGCTTTGTTTTATGAATCATAATATGTTTGATTCTGGAAAGTCTCTATTCTGTAAGGTAGTGTGAATCAGTTTTATTATTAACTTTCTTTTTTCCTTTCTATATCTACTTCTTCTAATTACATAGAATACTAAATATTTAAATAATATTCTCTCTCTCTCTCTCTCTCTCTCTCTCTTCTTTCTTCCTATTCTTTTTTGTTACCGATGTTCTTTTCTCTCTCTTTTCCCTTTTAAATAACTACAAATGACATATGTCTTCTAATTCTTCGGTAATAGTATGATTTAATACCAAAGTGCATTTTTTCTAGTGGGTCAGTGGTGGGGTAACCATAACAGGTACAGGCAAGCAAAAATGGAGGGGTAATGCTACTCAATGCTAGAAGTCTAAACATCAAAATGCACTCACTTGAGGCACTACTTAAAATGGAGAACATTGATATCTGTGCAGTGACTGAAACCTGGTTCAAGGCTTCAGAGAGCACCCTTGCATTACCAGGCTATAACTCATACCTTACCTTTCGGCCATCTAATTTGGACTGGAACACCAAAGGTAGAGGTGTGTCCATATTCATTAAGGATATCCACACCTCCAGGCTAATTGCCCAACATAATGCATCTGAGATTATCCAAGTGCAACTAACTCTGGGCAAAACTGCAATGCAAATTGTAGCTTGCTACAGATCCCTCACCATTCTCTAGGATCCATACTCCTCTATTCTTGATACACTGGAAAATATTATGGTTCAACCAAACACCGTAATAATGGGAGATTTCAACAACCTCACCATTAACTGGGAAAACTGCTCACGTACCAACTCCTTTGCTCAATGCTTTCTAGAATTCATAAACTCCAATGCCCTGGATCAACCTATCCATACCCCCACCAGGGACAACAATATCCTAGACCTAGTAATTACCAACATGAGTGATGGGTGTTACACACCTGAAGTCAACTCCTCGTTGGTCAGATCCGACCATAAGCTAATCACCATGGATATCCACATCCCCCCCCCCCCCCATTAAGGAAACCACTGTAAAAAAATTCTCCAAAGCCAACTTCATGCTTCTTAAGACAGAATTGGCAAACTTCATGACACCCATGCAGATGGACAATACAGTTATCACTGCTGAATCTTACACAAATGCATTCTATAAGCACTGACACGAGTGTATGGATCGTGCTATCCCTAACAGAACCAAGACACTATCCTCCAAAAAAAGGAAGACAATCTGGTGGTCCCCTGCTATAAACAAACTCTACAACAGAAGGAAGAAACTGTTGCAAAAGAGAGTAAAATCCCATAAGTGGAGGAGCTCCCTGGTCAGCCTCAGGAAGAAGCTGAGATCCCTCATAAAATCCTCCAAAGCTAGCTATGAGAAAAAGATTGCCACTGATTCTAAGGACAACCACAAAGCATTCTATAGCTATGTCAAGAATCTCAATGGCAACACCCAGATCTGCTCTGAGTTATAACACAATGCCATGAAAATTACAGAACCAACTGATATTGCCAACATCCTGGCTGATAGGATCAATGCTACATAACCCCCTCTCACTCCCTAAATGTCCCATAGCTATACCAGAAGAATGCAGAGTCCCTGTAATTACAACTACGCAGGTTAAAAACTGCAATCTCTAAAGCCAAGAACACAGCATCCAAGGGACCAGATAACATCCCAGGCTGCATTCTACATGAACTTCTGAAGGAACTGGCCCCCACCTAAATACCATGTTCAATCATAGTCTCACGTCAGGCTTTTTGCCACTGAATGGTGCACAGCAACAGTTATCCCACTCCACAAAGGTTGAGCCACCACGGCCACAGGAACTATCGCCCTATTAGCCTGATGAGCCTGGTCTGCAAGGTCATGGAATGTATCATCATGGAACTCATAAACAAAGACATTGGTAACCTCCAAACTCTGAACCCCAACCAGTTCGGGTTTGTTAAAGGCAGATCATGCCTCCTGAACTTGACTGACTTCTTTGAAACAGTCACCAAAGATGAAGACAAGGGTAAGGTGGTTCACACAGCCTATCTTGACCTCACCAAGGATTTCAACACCATCCCCCATTCTGGAATTATAGATAAACTCACTAAACTGGGTATAAATCCATACGTCACAAGATGGGTTGCCAACTGGCTCAGTGACAGATCCCACACTGTAAAAGTTGCAGACTCCAACTCTGACTTCAAACCAATGACAAGTGGAGTACCACAGGGTTCATTCCTAGGTCCTTTCATGCTTGGTTCATAGGTTCATAGGTTGGTACTAGACTATCAGCCCTAGGGCCTATACAAGCCTAGCCATAACGATTCCCTGGCTATTTCTTCCCACACTATTTACTTCCCTGGACCCCTGTCTAGCAGGGCGACTGACGTGATCCCTGGGGTGAATTTCCTTTCTCCCATCCAATCGTCAAGGTTCCTTTTGAAGAGGACCAAAGAGGCACTTTGCTTGACATCTATGGGCAATCTATTCCAGAGTCTGGGGAGTCTCTGGGTCAGGAACCTATCCCTCCAGCATGTTTTGTTTATTGAGATGACAAGGTTTAGATCCCTGGAGCATGTGGCTCTGAGTGATTTGGATTTCTTTAAGTGTAGCATGTCCAACAGCTCTGGGTTTGACATGGCTTTGTATGTTAAGCAGAGATTGCCTCTGAGTAGACGATATGCGACAGAGTATAGTTGGAGTTTTTTAAAGCAGTCAGCGTAGGGCATCTGTTTTAGGCCTGTGATTCTTTTAGTGAGGTATTTCTGCGGCCTTTTCAGTTGTTGCAGATGAATCTACTTCACTGAAGTACAGGCTAACACAGAGTGTCTCTGGGTGATGAGGTTCACAGATGACTGCAAATTAGGTGCCATAGTCGAGACCCCAAACAACGTGGACATCCTACAGAAGGGCCTCATTGAGACAGATGCCTGCTGTCAGAGCCATGGCCTCAAGCTCAATGCCAAAAAGTGCATTGCCATCCCCTTTGGTAAAACTCTGTACACATGAACTACCACATAGGCAGCAGTCTACTTAATGCCAAAGGTGTGATAAGAGACCTTGGGGCTCAGGTCGACAGTAGTCTCTCCTTTGATAATCACATCACCACAACAGTCAGGAAATCCTTCTACATGGCACACCTCATCACAAAATGGTTCTCATCCAGGAAAAAAGAGGTAATTGTTCCTCTCTACTCAACTCTCATTAGACACATTATAGAGTACAAGACCCCTTTTGGAATGTATCTCACAAGACATCTGCAACAGCTGGAAAGGCCACAGAAGTACCTCACAAAGAGGATTACCAGACTCAAACAGATGCCCTACACTGACCTTCTCAAAAAACTCCAGCTGTACTCCATAGCATATTGCCTACTCCGAGGTGATCTCTGCCTAACATACAAAGCTATGTCAAACCCGGAGCTGTTGGACATGCTTACACCTAAAGAAATCCCAATCCCCCAAGCTACACGCTGTAGGGACCTAAACCTTGTCCCCACAATAAACAGAACATGCTGGAGGAATAGATTCCTGTCCCAGAGACTTCCCATACTCTGGATAAAGGTACCCATCTATGTCAAGCAAAGTTCCTCATTAGCACTCTTCAAGAAAAATTTTAATGAGTGGTTGGGAAATAGGAATTCACCCTGGGGACCACTTCTGTGGCTCTGCTCAACAGGACACAGGAAATTAACTTTCTTGGGTGGCATAAGCCAGGGAACCTTGTTGGATAGGCTTACTTAAGCCCTTGGGTCGATAGCCTAGTACCTACCTATGAACCTATGAACCTAAGGTGCCAATGCAACAAAATAACATATTAAATAAATAAAACTAAGAGAAGTGAAAGATCACATAAAAAATTTAAAAGATAATAAAGCGCCAGGACTGGATGGAATAATTCCTGAACTATATAAGATTTTTCCTGAATATATAATAAAGAAAATGATGAGTGCCTTTACTATGGTTAAGCTAAAATGTATAACACCCCCATCATGAAAATACTCAATTATCTCCCCCATATTAAAACAAGGTAAGGACTCCAAATCTTGTTATTCATTTAGGCCAATTTCATTACTAAACACAGATTATAAAATTTTCATGATAATTTTAGCTAATAGGATAAAGAAAATATTACCTAATCTAATGCATAATGATCAGACAGGGTTCATTCTTCATAGAAAAGTGCATGATAACATTATTAAATGACTGTCATTAATAGACATAGCATGCAAATACAAAAAACAACTATTATCAGCCTAGACATAGAAAAGGCTTTTGATTCTATTAGTTGTTCTTACCTACAAAGAATTCTGATTAGTTTTGAATTTTCCTCAGATTTTGTCAACTTATTAATGAAAATTTATAGTGGGGCACAAGCTTATGTGAAAATCAGATCATGTCTATCCTCACTACTAAAAATCCTCAAGAGAACTAGACAAGGTTGTCCTTGTCACCATTATTGTTTGCTCTTTCAATGGAACCTTTTGCTACATATATCAGAAATAAGCAAAATATAAAAGGCTTTCAAATTATTAAGAACTATTGTCCTACGATACAATTACTTGCTGAGGATATGTTAACGCTGGGTGATATTGGTGGCTCTTTGCATGATGTTATAAATACCTTAAGCAAGTCTGAAAGAATTTCAGGGCTTGAATGTAATCATAATAAACCCAAAACATCACTAATTAACAAAAAAGATCAGCAAAAACCTAAGGGAGAATAGCCTGTTTAATTGGGAGAATGATGTATTAGAATATTTGGGTGTCAGTATAAAGACTACATGGAAAGAGTCTGTTAAACT
>NC_056730.1:90524996-90614996 GCF_019279795.1 Protopterus annectens | reverse complement strand
GTTTGTGGTCTGCACTTTTGTGGGAGGAGAGGCTAGCTCTGCCCTTCTGAGCTGGGAATTTCTGGTTAAAGGCTTATTGTGCTTGCTTATTTGAACTATTTCTTTCTGAAATTGGTGTGCCTTGTTTGCTGTAGCATAGACTATATTTAGGCCTGCTGAATCTAGCTTTGTTTGTATAACTTGAGCAATAATCCAGGCCATCTTTTTTGGAGAAGGTTCCCCTGCACCTTAGTGGCAGGAGTGTGCAGTTAGAACTTGTCTGATTAAAGACTGTTGGAACAGGGCTCAGTTTTGAGCTTTTTTTACTGGTTAATTGGGTAATTTCTTTAAATCAGTTTGCACGTTTTCCATTGTTATAAAAAAAATTGCACTTTATTCATCTGCTTTTACTGTATTTGTGTTTTTTCCTACGTTATTACTTTATTTTGCTTTTGCTGCCTGTTCTTAAAAGTACTTAATTGCATTTATTCTACTGCATTTATTACTGCTTGTTAGTAGCCTGATTAAATTGTAACTGTTATTCTAAGTCTTTGGTTTAAACATTTGGGCTTCAGACCAGTTGTTTTACATTAAGAAGGTTTGTGGTCTTCACTGTTGTGGCAGAACAGGTAGCTTACATACTTCTAAGTTGGGAGTTGCTGATTGAAGGCTTAGTGTCTGTTATTCTAAAGGTGTATTAGTTATGGTTTAAGCACTTTGGCTTAGGGCCAGTTATTTTACATTAAGAAGGTGTGGTCTGCACTCTTGTGGGAAGAGAGAGTAGAATCTGCCCTTCTGAGCTGGGAGTTTCTGGTTAAAGGCTTATTGTGCCTGCTTATTTGAACTGTTTCTTTCTGAAATTGGTACGCCTTGTTTGCTGTAGTATAAGACTTGATTCAGACCTGCTGAATCTAGCTTTGTTTGTATAACATGAGCACTAATCCAGGCCATCTTTTTCTGGAGAAGGTTCCCTTGCACCCTAGTGGCAGAAGTGTGCAGTTAGAACTTGTCTGATCGAAGAATGCTGGAACGGGGCTCAGTTTTTAGCTTTTTATTGGTTAACTGGTTAATTGGTTAATTTGCTTAAATCAGTTTGCTCATTTGCTACTGTTATATTAAAAAAAATACACTTTATGCATCACCGCTCAGCTAGGTTAAAATATTCCCGCTGCACCATAAAGTCTGCTCTTCAAAATTTCCCTTAGAACTAACCATTTTTTTTTAGTTTTAGCACTCAAATCTGTTTCTTTGAGCTCAGCACTTGTTCAGAACTCATTGTAAGCCCTAAATAAGCTACAAATTACTACATCACTCAACTTTCCTCACTTGTTTAGCGGAAAACAGTTTTTAGTACTTAATAAATAAGCACCTATCCAGGCATGTCTGTGGGTCAGCTCCTGGTGTTTTCTCCTGTCTACCTGATGAATCTGGGCATCTTGGGACAATGCAGCAATTGCCTCATGTACATAAACAACCCTCTCCTCCTACCACCCAACACTACAGCCTGTGAGAGATGCACTTATATAGCCAAACTGGAAGCAAAGCTCTCTTCACCCAAAACTGGATTAGAGAGTCAAGAGGAGAGGGTAAACACTTGCACCACATCACACTCATCACATAGTACCTCAAAACCTGCACCACCAAAACACACACATAGAAACACAAAATACACACCTACATTCACAAAGGCTCTCAATAAAAATCTGTCCAAGCAACAGAGACTTCCAAAGTAGAAATGCAAGCAACCTCCACCCCACCAACGCAACCCAAATGATACATAGCTCACAAACTCAGTGTGCCACCCAACCACAGCCCATAAGGCATAACAACGTACCCAGCACTCTAGTCATAGGTGACTCTATAGTCAGGTACACTGATATTCCACTCACCAGGCTAAACAAGGAGAAAGTTGCTGTCAGCAGCCTGGGGGTGCCAGGATCCACCACATAATACACGCACTCAGGTCACTCCACAACAAGTACAAATATGACTCTGTCATTGTTAATGTTGGTGTGAATGACCTGAGACATACCTCCCTGGAGTATATGAAAAGAGACATGGAGGAGCTCTCTGATCTTGTAGCCCAGGCAGGTATGACCCTAGCCCTGAGTAGCATCCTGCCATCACCCGGAATGATACCACAGTACAAGGACAAAATTATTGACTTCAACAATTGGCTAAGCTTCTGGTGTCATTTTAAGGGGATCCAGTATCTGCCTGCCTGGGATGACATGATCGACAGATCACAATGCTTTGCCAGAGATGGCCTGCACCTGTCGCACTTGGGATTCCAGACACTGGCTATGGCTCTTGCCACTCCTATAGTGACGTTTTTAGGCAAGATTCAAATGATAAATTCGCCACATAACAGGTACAAGAAAGCAAAATCTGAGAGTAATGGTACTCAATGCTAGAAGTCTAAACCTCAAAATGCACTCACTCGAGGCACTCCTTAAAATGGAGAACATCAACATCTGTGCAGTGGCAGAGACCTGGTTCACGGCTTCAGAGAGCACCCCTGCATTACCAGGCTATAATTCATACCACACTTTTGGCCACCTAACCTGGACCGAAATACTAAAGGCAGAGGTGTGTCCATATTCATTAAGGATAGCCACACCTCCAGGCTAGTTGCTCAGCATAATGCATCTGAGATTATCCAAGTGCAACTAACTCTGGGCAAGACCGCAATCCAAATTGTAGCTTGCTACAGATCCCCCACCATGCCCCAGGATTCACACTCCTCATTTCTTGATACACGGGAAAATATTAGGGTACAACCTAACACACTGATGATGGGTGATTTCAACTACCGCACCATTAATGGGGAAAACTACTCATGTACCAACTCTTTTGCTCAACGTTTTCTGGAATTCATAAATTCCAATGCCTTGGATCAACTAATCCACACCCCCATCAGGGGCAGCAATATCCTAGACCTGGTCATTATCAACATGGGCAACCGGTGTTCCACACTAGAGGTCACTTCCTTGTTGGTCAGATCCGACCACAAGCTAATCACCCTAAATGTCCACATCCTGCTCCCACCCCCTATTAGGGAAACCACCAAAAAAATTCTCCAAAGCCAAATTCATGCTTCTTAAGACAGAAGTGGCAAACATCACCACACCCATGCAGATGGACAGTAGAGGTACGACTGCTGAATCCTACAAAAATGCACTTTATAAGCACTTACATGAGTTCATGGTTCGTGCTATCCCTAACAGAACCAAGATGCTATCCTCCAACAAAAGGAAGCCAATCTGGTGGTCCCCTGCCATAAACAAACTCTACAACAGAAGAAAGAAACTGCTGCAAAAAAGAGTAAAATCCCATGATTGGAGGAACTCCCTTGTCAGCCTCAGTAAGAAGCTGAGATCCCTCATAAAATCCTCCAAAGCTAGTTACAAAAACAAAATTGCCACTGTTTCTAAAGACCACCACAAAGCATTCTATAGCTATGTCAAGAATCTCAGTGGCAACACTCAGATCTGTTCTGAGTTACAGCACAATGGCACTAAATATACAGAACCAACTGATATTGCCAACATCCTGGCAGATAGGCTCAGTGCTAACTTTACCCCCCTCTCACCCCCTAAAGGGACCATCTCTATACCGGAAGATGCTAAGTTCCTGTAATCACAGCTGCACAGGTAAAACCCACACTCTCCAAAGCCAAGAACGTAGCATCCATGGGACCTGACAACATCCCAGACTGCATTCTACATGAACTACAGAACAAACTGGCACCCCACCTAAGTGCCATGTTCAGTCATAGCCTCACCTCAGCCTTTGTGCCCACTAAATGGCACACAGCGACAGTTATCCCACTCCACAAAGGGGGATCCACCACAGACCCTGGGAACTACTGCCTCATTAGCCTGGTCTGCAAGGCCATGGAACATATCATCATGGAACTTATAAACAAAGACATTGGTAATCTCCAAACTCTTGACCCCACCCAGTTCGTGTTTGTAAAAGGCAGATCATGTCTCCTAAACCTGATAGACTTCTTTGAAGCAGTCATCAAAGCCATAGATGATGGTTCACACAGCCTATGTAGCTCTCGCCAAGGCTTTTGACACCATCTACCACTCTGGAATTATAGATAAACTCACTAAACTAGGTATAAATCCCTATGTCACAAGATGGGTTGCCTACTGGCTCACTGATGGAACCCACACTGTGAAAGTAGCAGACTCCAAATCTGATTTCAGACCAGTGACAAGTGGAGTACCACAGGGTTCAGTCCTGGGTCCTCTCCTGTTTGGTATCTACTTCTCTGAAGTACAGGCTAACACAGAAGATCTTTGGCTAATGAAGTTCACAGATGACTGCAAACTAGGAGCCATAATCAAAACTCTTAACGATGTGGACATCCTACAAAAGGGCCTCAGTGAGACAGATGCATGGTGTCAAAGGCATGGCCTCAAGCTCAATCCCAAAAAGTGTATTGTCATCCCTTTTGGTAAAAACTCTGTACCCATGAGCTACCACATAGGCGGTAGTCTACTTAACACATAAAGTGTGATAAGAGACCTTGGGACACAGGTGGACAGTAGTCTCTTCTTTGATAATATCGCCACAGTAGTCAGGAAATCCTTCTACGTGGCACTGCTCATCACAAAAGGTTTCTCATCCAGGAAAAAAGAGGTGATTGTTCCCTCTACTCATCACTCATTAGACCCATTACAGAGTACAATGCCCCTTTCGGTATGTACCTCAGAAGACATCTACAACAACTGGAAAGGCTGCAGAAATACCTCAGAAAGAGGATTACTGGCCTCAAACAGATGCCTTATGCAAACCATCTCAATAAACTCCAACTTTACTCCCGTCACATATTGCCCACTTAGAGACGATCTCTGCCTAACATACAAAGCTATGTCAAACCCAGAGCTGTTGGATATGCTCCACTTAAAGAAATCCCAATCCCTCCAAGCTACACGCTCTAGAGACCTAAACCTTGTCACCACAATAAAGAGAACATGCTGGAGGGATACATTCCTGTCCCAGAGACTTCCCATACTCTGGAACAAACTACCTATCTATATCAAACAAAACTACTCATTAGCACTCTTCAAGAAAAATCTTGATGATTGGATGGGAAAAAGGACATTCACTCCGGGGATCACCTCTGTGGCTCTGCTCGACAGTGGCACAGGAAAATAATTTTCTTGGGTGGCGAATGCCAGAGTACCTTTTTGGCTAGGCTTATATAGGCCCTAGGGCCAATAGCCTAGTACCTACCTATGAACACATTGATACCTACATTTGCAAGTACTTTTGGGGAGGGAAATGCACATACCTATATCAAGTTGTACTCCAGTACCTCTTCCTGTTCTTTATTGACAACATCTAATTGAAGCTCTATGAGCTCTTCTGTAATGTGATGAGTCTCCCTGCAGTCTGCTTGTGTTTATGTTGTGACAATTTAGGCCTCTGGGGATGGCAATTATGCAAAAAGAGGCTCAATTCTTTTCTGAATTGCACAGTCTGCATGTTGCACCTATTTGGTTAACACTGCATCCAATTTTATACAGAGCTGTGCCAACACATAAGCACCTGGAGGAAGCATGGCACGTGTGAAGTCAACAGTATGGCATTTGTAAGGCCACGTTAATATGGAGTATGCTGTATTAATGGTTCATAAGCCAGGCCACACTGTACAGATAATGCTGCCAATTTTCACATCTCACAATCCACTCTACCAATATTCTGCTATGGTTCCATGTAAGATACACCTGCAACAGAGTGTGCAACTGAGTTTTTCCACAATGAGTGTCAGATCTTGAACTGGTTTATGGGCATGGCAGTGAGATGCCAGCCATATTTCTCTGCTAATAATCAGTCAGTAAGCATGTCTGGTGAATGTACTGCATTTTGCAGGACACAGTGGTGGTGTACAGAGGCCAGCAGAATATTGCCCCATTGTGACCTCAGTGAATGTTTATTGCAAGAGGGGTATGAGGGCCCTGGTATAAAACTGAGGATTCTTTTTTTTTTCTTTTTGGCCAAGGCAGGTCACTACTGCAACTGACTCCTAAACATAGACAAGTAATGCCACTGTCATTGTACTGACAAAAGCAGAATGACATCCCAACCTTTTTAGCCCAGTAGGATGCCAAAGTTAAAGTCATACCACCATTCTCAATTACACATGCATACTGCTAGTGAGAAGTATACAGCAATTACATATGCTTATTCTTTTCTTCAACCCTTGAAGCCATAGTAGAGAATGCACAGCTGTACATGAGGAGGCTGGAATACCTCATCAGGTGCCATAGTAAGTACACCTGCTTGTTGTAGTTCAGGATAAATTATTCTTACACCTCTTCACAGTTAGCCATGTAGCAGGCTGTGTAGGTACTGTTTTTATAGCTGTTGCATGCAACTATAGCATTTGTCCTTTACTGGAAATTTGGCTCCAAGAAGCATAGGTCAATTCTGAGCAATATGGATGCCTGATATTTGGTCATTGTTTGCCTGCAGAGTGAAGCTGTAAAGCCAAAGTAGCACAACAGGTTAAGGCACTATGTGTTGATTTATGGGGGGTTGGTTTTATTGCTTCCTGTGGACCAGTGCTGCAAGGTCTGTGTCCCCCAGCCTTCATTGCCTAACTGTCTGACTGTGAGCAAGCCTCTTAACCAGACACCCTTCTGGACTGAGACAGAAAAAGGTCCATGGAAATCAGTGCTCTACACTGGAAAACCAATGCAGATAAATAAAAAAGTAAATTGTGCAATGGGTCTTTATTGCTGATTGTTGTAGCTTTCAGTATAGTAACCCTCATGCATTTAGTTAAGGCTTATTTCTTTATTTAATTGGCCGAGTTATTCACCAGTTGGTTATTAATATACTAAACTACTTTGTTACACTTTATTGATCAAACAGTTTTAGATATCTGTCTCTCATATAAATATAAAAATGGCCACCAGCCCCCCCCAAAAAAAATGTACCCCACATTTCCTCTGCCTATCCTGTTCTATCCATAAATATTTTCCTTATATTTTTCCTTCTGCTTGCTTCCACTTTTTTCATGCTGTCCTATACAACAGTTTTTACATTTTCTTCTGGTCAAAATATAGGCTGAAATGATGCAGATGGCTTTTTCACTGGTACACATGCTTTCTCGTCTTGCTCCCTTTGTACACTTGCAGATGTATTGTGCCAAGGCACATTCATGCACAGTGAACATCTGACATGCTAGCCATGTTTGGGGTAACGTTCCTTCGCTGCAGACCTTGTTCTAGTCACAAGCATATTTCCTGATGAACTCCAGTTTTTACGGAACTTTGATCCTTTGTTAATCAATACTCCTAGAGCTGTGTCATACACAGCAGGCAGATGGCAGCCAGCTCATTATGGTCGTAGGTGCCATGTTTCTGAAACCCAGTGAGTGTCTTTTCTTTGTCCTCCCTGCCTTTCCTCATCTGAAAATGGTTTGTTCCCAGGAGTGTTAACTCTGTCAAGAACATGCAAATAAATAAATAAATAAATGAATAATACATTTTCAGGATAGGTGAATGATTCTTAGCATGGTATTAAAAACAGAAGATATGCTTTCATGGTGTAGAGTTTTATGTTCATTAAATGGTGCTCTTTTTTCAAGCAGTAATATTAAAACCAATTAGGCAGAAACTGGTTGCATCCAGTCTGTTAGAACCTTTTACTACTTCCTGCATTCCATATCAATTTATTTTATCATACAGCTGATATTAGTTCATATAAGTCCACCTGACAAATTGCTTGAAGAAACACTCATACTGAGAAAAACTGCATTCAGTATGGAGAAGTAAAGCAAATGGCATCCAAGACTTCATGAACGACATGGAGCTTTTTCATTAGTACAGACCAGATAGCTTTGCCATTAAAAAAACTTCAGAACTAAACTAGAAAAACTCATCATATACGTAAAACCTTACTTCAGGTAATTGATTGAGAGTAATGAAAGAGCATTCTCCCTAATGCTAAATAAAATATTCCAGGGTACATGATAAAAACAGGTTTTGTAGCTGTGTACAATTCATGTACTTAGCCTCATGTTCATAGTCTTACACACAGTAACTGCACCGGTAATGCTGTCAGATACAGAATGCCACATGCTAGTCTGAAGTAGCCATTTGCTGGTGCAAAAGTGTTCCAGTTGCTGGCAAACTTGTGTTTTCTTAAAAAGATTCAGAACTTACTGAATCTGATATTAGCACATTAAACCTTTGGTGAGAGACAAAAATTAGCTGCTGTTAACAAAGAAAATCAGTAGTTAAAGCAGGTGGTAGCATATGAGGATGAACACACTGATAAGAACAAATACGAAGAACTAAAAATAAAGTCAGTGACTCAGTGTGCACCTGAGACTTCAGTTTTCTATTCAGTGTGAGCTATAGCAATGCAACACTCTTTAAACAATAAGCTAAATTCAACATTTGAGCTTCACCTGAATGACACAAAGCTTTTTATTAGTAAGTTCTAAGTCAGGCTGTTTTTCTATAATGCAGTTTCCAAAATCACAAGCTGCCAAAACAGTGAACTTTGCATGAACTCAGCTGTAATGAAAGGCCACTTCATGTCCGATGAATCAGATTTTAGGTTCGGCATTCTTTGACTTAAGCAGGGATATAAATGGAGCCAACAAGCTGGTTGTACAATATGCTGGTGAGCAGAATCTCCAAACTTTTTCAACAAACCATCCACATTGTTTACAAGTAACATACACAGTCTTTAGAATGTTAACTGTTACTGTATGTGCTATGGCCTAGAGAATGTGCATTTGAGAGACCTTAACAAACCATGATTATTCCAAGTAGTTCCTAAATAGTTGTGCATATTTCAAAATACTCCATATGCACTAAACATGCTTTGTTATCCTCTGTTTCTGATTTGAAAGTTCTTCCATTAATTAGCTATAAACTGCTGTTCAGACACTTTGAAACAAGTCGTATAATGGGGTTTAGACAGAAAATGTATTAAGATCATGTCAGATAATGCTTGACCATTTAATGAGACCTTAGTGCAATGTAAAATCTCTTGGTGAATTTGTGATAGTAGCCTTTGGTATTGTACTTAAATGGCTCCCTAATTCTGGATCCTGATGTTTTGTGCATATTTTTCATAATT
The DNA here is from genome assembly GCF_019279795.1 of Protopterus annectens. Classification (NCBI taxonomy): domain Eukaryota; kingdom Metazoa; phylum Chordata; order Ceratodontiformes; family Protopteridae; genus Protopterus; species Protopterus annectens. The sequence continues at coordinate 90,605,900 of NC_056730.1, read as the reverse complement.
ATCTTGTCAGTGAATGCTTCAGTCTTGTATGTTATGAATTATTGTTATTATTATTATTATTATTATTATTAATAATCATCATTGTGACAATGTGAGGTAGTGCCAGCCATGCCAGGAGCGGTGGATGTGTTACATATGCCAACACAGCTAGCTGGAATTTTGTAAAGAGTTACATGTTATTTGAATATCAAACTGATTTGTACAGATGCTTGTGTTGAAAATATATTTGTAAAGTTGCTTGTGTTAAAAATGTGTCAATAGTGTGTCCTGCTGGACGGAGGAAGAAATGTACATATATTATTGTAATTGTTGAAATAGGTCTACTTTAGAACAATGAAAGGCCACTTACATGAAACCCATATCACTGAGATGAAAGCAGTGACAGCACCAACATGCCGACGTCCCAGAACACCAACTAACCACTCCAGGTAAGTAACCGATCTATACACCTATAGTGTTTGGTAACGGTATGAACAGATGACCATGTAGCTGCTTCCAAAATGGAAGCTGTATCCAGACCTTTAAAGAAGGCCCCAGAAGAAGATAAACCTCTAGTGGAGTGTGTCTTGACTGAGAAAGGAAGATCCTTCCCATTAGCCATTTAACAAAATGTAATGGCTTTAGAAATCCAGGAGGAAATAGTTTGCTTGTAAACAGGGAGTCCCAGGGCTCTTGTGTGATAGAAAATAAAAAGCCTGTCTGATTTTCGGATGGGCTTGGTTTAGTCAGATAGTATCTCAGTTGTCTGTGCACATCCAAAGTGTGAAGGATCCTCTCACTGGAAGATTATGGAGAAGGGAAAAAGTTGGGAAGGTTAATAGGGATTGAAGTGGGATCATTTCCTGAAAATAAGTGGAGAGGGACAATATTTTTTCAGAAGGCAGGCAAGCCACCATTGGAACAGAGAGAATTCTGCATCCCAGGAAGACATGGTCCTGGGAAGGGTTAAGAGAAGATTTCTGAAGATTTAAGGTGAACCCCAAACTGCTCATAAGGGACATTGTGAAGTGCAGGTGCTCATGCACCTCCTGGGGGAGGGGGGGGTTGAAACCTGGATGAGAAGATCATCCGGGTAGGGGAACATTTGCATGCCCTGTACTCTGCAGAAGGCTATGACAGGGGCTAAACATTTTGTGAATACTCTGGGGACCGTAGCTAGACCAAATGGCAAAACACAGAACTGAAAGTGAGAGGAATCTACAGAGAAATGCAGGAATTTCCTGAAACTGGGATGAATAGGAGTGTAGAGATAGGCATATTTTATGTCTAAAGATACCATCTATGCCTGAGGTGGAATCAGAGGAAGGAGAGTAAGAAAAGATAGCATTCGAAAGGAAGGGATCTTTAGAAAGGTGTTCTAATGGGACAGATCTAAGATAGGTCTCCATGGATCTTCTTTCCTGGAGACCAGAAACATTCTTAAATAAAACCCTTTGCCCATAGATTTTAGCAGCACCTCTTGGATGGTACCCTGGGAAAGCAAGGATTCCAGGACAGGAGGGAAGAGAACCATTTCGTCCCGAGGAGGTTGAGGATAACTTTGAAGGTTGGCAGGGATTCCCAAACCATGAAGTAACCATGTTTGATAACTGAGAGGTCCCAAGAGTCCTTGATTATCAGTTTCCAACCTGGGAAGGCTAGGGATAGACAAAGACAGAAAGAGATATTGGGGCTTAGGTTCTAGTAGTCACAGACTACTAGGCTTTGCCTGAAAGGACTGTTTTTCAGAAGGTGTGGAAGGGGAAAATCTCACAGGAACCTGTTTCTGGTATCCTTTCCTCCCGTGGGAGTGTGGTACTTGGAGGCCTTTCTTACAAAGGAAGTCCAGGCTGGATAATTCCTCTGGAAGCAGGGAACAGAAGAAAGAAAAATGTGTTTGTGATCCTGTAACGCCTTTCCCTTTTAATGGAGGGCTTTGAAAAGCTCTGCAGCAGCAGAACCAGAGGGCCTTATTGTCTAAAGGGGTGTCTATAAGATTGTATTTAATATCATCTGAGATGGGCTGCGACCTAAATCAAGAATACCTTCTTAAGACAGAACCAGATGCCTCCACAGCATCATATCTGCACTTTATGGAGTGCCTAGTGACCTGGCTACAAGAGTTTAGAATGCCAGATATTTTAGCCTTATTAGGGATATCTGGAAGTTCTGAAATAGGCTTGGGAACATCAGCCATGAGAGCCAGAGAGTATTTTGCCATATCAGTTTGGTAACTCATGGCTCTAAAAGCCATAGTGGTAGCCATGTAAACTTTTTTTGCCCAGCCTCTCCATAATTTTACTCTGTTTATCAGAGGGGAGTAAGGAAGTGGAGGAGAGTAATTTGGATGTCTTGCCCATAGCTACAGAAATAGTAGAGGGATCAGCTGAGAGGGCCTTGAAGAGAAACTTTCCATCCTAATGTACTTTATAAAATCTGTTAGGGCACTTGGGAGCTGGAGGTTAGGTGTCAGGAGATTTGGAGGCAGTAGCAAAAGTGACCAACAAAGCAGGGAGTACAGGGAGAATGGCAGAGGGACTCTGGGACTCCATTTGCAACAGATCATAATACCTCTTTTGGGTATCAGAGACCTGACAGCAGTCTCATTTAAAGAAGTCCTTCATCTGCACAATAGTTTCCCCAAAGGTAGTGTCTTCCCCTGGGGAATCTGTGCCATTGAACCCCTCCTCTGGGGAGGCATAACCCAGAGGAGAAGCTAGTTGTGAAGAGTCAGCTAAAAACTCATCTCCAGATGAGTCCTCTTCCTCTGAGGAAACCTCTTGAACAGGCCTTTTCCCAGGAGTGGGTGGAAGAGGGGCTTGGACAGAAGATGCAGGCTGTTGCAAAGCCAGGAATGCATTAAGGAGGCCTTGAGTAAAGGCTTTCCAGTCAAGGGGTACGTCGGAGGACAAAGTTGGCTGGGGTGAAGATATATGCTTAGTCTTCTGTTTCTTCTTTTTAGGGGCATCCAACTTATGTTGAAATGTCGGAGGTGTGGACATTGAATGGCACTCGATGACATTCAAGGGAACATCCTCCTGCTTTACTATTTGGTTAACCCCGCATGTGCTTTTGGAGATGATGATCTTTGGTCCCCCCCCCCCCGGTGGCTGAGTCAGATGCCTGCAATTCCCTCTGAGACGTGCTAAGAGACTCCTTAATGGCTTCCCCCTGGGTACCAGTTGAAGGAAAATCCATCGATTCTGATGTGGCCTCTGGGCCGTCATCGGCCTTGGGAGAGATGCCCGGAATAAAGGGAGCAGCCAACAGTTCAGGCCAAGACTTTTTGGCCTTTTTGGTATGTGGTCTTCTGAAGGGGTCACCATTGGGTCCATATCCTAAGCAAGGCATTTAAGACACTGATTTTTCAAATACAGCCTAATTAATGCAAAACAGCTCCTAAGGGTCTTACTGATGAAGGCCTTATAATGCAAGTCCTAATCTGCCTTCCACACTGGCACTTGCCCTTCCTAGCTGACATTAACTCACAAAAATAAAACACAGTAGTGAGTAAGATAACAAAACCCCTATGGGGTACTTATCTGAAGCACAAACACCACTTTCTGAAGTGAGTGATGACTGGAGCTGACAGTCAAACAGGCTGCAGAGAAGTTCTGAGATAGGTATGTGCTGACATCCACTTTATACCCGATGTCCATTTATGGCTGACGTTCACTGTGTGATGTTGCTCATCACACGTACTTTCACAGTAGTGGTTTAGCTTTGGTATAACGGCCGGATGTATGAGTCAGCCGGAGGCCGACTCCCCCATGTTATGGATACTGCAGCATATGAATAGAAGGACATCCATAAAATGCATATACAGTGTACAAATACAAATATTGATTCAATCTTGGATGCAAATACAAAATGAAAATACATGTTATACATTTCACTGATACAATTATATAGTCTAGACTGGATGCAAAGAATAGCAGTACTGTGACTGTAGGTAGAAAACAAGCAGATTATGTATACATATGCTTAGTATGGATATACTATTCAAATACAAAAATAACAGGGTGTATTCCTTTAGCTGCCTTAAGATATCTATTTCCTTACCAGTGAGTCTATTTTTACCAATAGATGTCAGTGATGTAATTATAGAAACTTGGTAATAGTCACAGATGTTTCTTGAGACATTTTATAATGATGCATCTTGCTTTTGCATCATGATGACAGACAAAGCAAAATGGCACAGTTCCTCCTCTGAAATTATGCTTCCTATATGGTGCAATTTACCAGGTATTGTGCAAAGTGTAGTTACTTTTAGTGTGCATTGAGCAAAAGAGTAAGATAGAACAGAACCCTGTTCTTTACTATCGGTACTATGCAACACAGTGCTATTGCCACATTTAACAAATCGAATAAGACAAACAGCTTTATATTAGTGCAGTAAGTTTGGTACAGATTTAATATGCTATTATAGGGCTTTGCATCATAGAATCACATTATGTAGCCAACAATGTATATTCTGTCCTTTTCTAATACTATAATATCAGATATTGGTTTCTGCTGACATTTAAAAATGTTGTATCTTGCTTTCTCATCCCTGCAAAGTGTATGTTTTATTTTATTTATTAGCATTTGATAACCAGGTTGTCTGACAGGGTTTTATGGGCCCCTTTCCAGAGGAGGACTGAGGAGGAAAGCTTCACAGGAAAAATAAAATTGCAAAGTAAAATAATGTACAATGCCCAATAAGGATTCAATACAATTAAATTATTTACAGTTCAGTTATATGTCAAAAGTATATACATACAACAGAAGCATGTAATGTACAATATGTGCACATTTGGATTAAATGAAGATAAATACGATTTCATCATTTATGCTCTTCAGATCTAGGTATAATATGAGAGTTGGGTTGTAAGCAGCAGAGGTTGGCAATTGGAATTTTGAGCAATGGAGCGTTAGCGGTATTATGCAGTCAGGTGTTACCTTTAGTGTGTATTGAGCAAAAGGGTATGATTAAATGGCACTACCTTCCTTACAAATTCTGGTGTGTTCATCACTGACTATAGTGAAAACAGAATAAAGCAGACAATGCAAACATGGCTTTATATTCACAGAGTAACATTACAAAAGCCTGTGCATCTTGTTGTAGAGCTTGTCATCACACAATCTTGAACTGCTCTCCCATGATTTCTGTTTAACACCACAGTGCATGGTTTGCATACCCATTTATAATGTTATGGCTTGCTTTTTCATTATGATAACATGTAAACCAAAATGTCACTGCTCCCCTCAGAAAACTGTTTTGAATTGATGGGGTGCTTTTGTTTGCTTTGCACAACGTGCTGCTAGTTTTACTATCTACTGAGCAAAAAAAGTGTCATGAAATTAACTAAGAATAGTGCTACATTCTGCAGAATGTATGCTTTTCATTATGAAAAATATGTAAATGAAGCTATGACAGTATCACATTTCCATGCAATGTGTGCCTTATTTACTTGTGTTGCAAAGCACTGCTACGATTACTGTGCATTTCATACAAGAGGGGTGGCATGGTAGCAATGCATTCCTGACATTTTCACTTGCATAAGGTAGTACTATTGTACAGTTTGCTGGGCAGACACAATAAGGCACATAAACATTACAATATTGCTGTATATAAGTGCAGGACGTTTACTACAGTCTCAACATACTGCTTTAATGGTTTGTCTCACCGTCTGCTGCTAACGATATGAGTACTATCTGTTTTAATTCAACATTACAGGGTCAGGTGTTGGTTTCAGGTGGCAGTTTAAAATGCAGTATCTTGTTTTTCCATCTAGAAATCAGTAAAATGAAATGTTTTTTATCTGATATACTTTTCGAACTGATATATTTTACATGATTTCTGACAATATTTCATTATTTGGTATACTTGCCTTAACCTCTGAAAATAAGTTGTGGCTTTACCATCCACACAGTTGCATGAGGTTGCAGATAAGTGTGACAGATCAACACTTACTTCAGAAAGCAACCATTATTAATCCAATATATAAATATATTCAGGTTTTAAAATTTACTTTAAGATGTTGTATATTTCTTTTTTGTTACTGTAAAATGTAATGCAAAATGTCACCACTCCATTCTAGACAATCTTTCAACAGGTATCTCAGAATAAGGCCTATTAAGGCCTATTAACCATTGTTAATAATATTGTGTCTGTCAGTTGGAAGGACGCTACAATTGCGAGGTATAGCTATTCCAGTGATTAATGACACTATTGTCCCTTTCCCTTTGACTAATATATCTGATCTTCTTCATTCTGTTTTCTTGACTTTTGGTATTGGATCATTACCTGTGATAAGAGCTTCTTCATATTCAGTAATGCTTTGTGGGTTGCATTCCCAGTACTAGTCAGTTACTTGGATGTTGTGCTGTTTGCACAATCCCCAGTGACATAGTCTTGCCACACTGTTGTGCCTTTCAGTATGCAGACTATCTGTCATGAGTGCACTACAACCAACAACAGGATGTGCAACTGTTTCTGAACTTAGAACCTGATTTTTGCTATAAAACAACATGTATGTAGCCTGCTGTCTTAAGACACCATTATTAGCCTGGTATCTTCTGGTTTAAATTCACCTCTCCTTAACTATTTATTTTGATCAGAATGTAGCTGCTCCAGGAGTTTTCCATACTTGCTGCTATAACTGTAGGATTTTCAGTTTTCTTTTCTTCTGATCCTTCTCTTTATACTTCTTCTTTTGTTTTTTGCCACTTTCTGTTGCTGCCTGATTCCCCTTTAGTTTGGGTTTTATTTCCTTTCCCACTCTTACAAAACACATCTGCTAATCTGAGCAAAGATGTCATCTTAGACATGCTTTCATTGTGATATAAAACTTTCATTATGTTTGGATTTCATACCAACAAATATTATACAGTCCTCTACATTCAGCCACTTTCAAGAAAGCCAAACCTCCTTCAAATCAAGAGATATATAATCTTTCCTTGATTTTTACATATCATTTGATAAGAATGAAACATTTTTTCTTGTTTCTTTTGAGCCAATGATTTCTGGAACTTGTCAGTCAAACCAAAGCTGTAAGTCAAAACAGGAAGAGCAAGCTGATTTATAACTTGAATTTTGTAGATGTCGAGGCAGTTTTCCGTATTACCTTTAGTCTTCTCAAGCATTCCATACTTGTTCTCATAGGTGCATAGGTAAGTACTAGACTAGCTGCCCTTGAAGGTCATTTTCAGTCTAGCCAGTTTTCCTTTTTGTAGTTGAATTAAGCTACCCCATTTGGTATAGATATTGGTCTTACCCATCGCATGGTTGATAATTATATAACACTAGTAAAAATAACTGGGATTGTACCATACCATAGATAATTTGAGGGGACCAACGCATGATATAAAACATTTAGGAGTTGTCTCTGTCCATTAGTAGTACAGGGGGCAGTCCCAAGGTAAATTTTCTGTTTCATATCTCTAGACCCAAGTTGTGCTTGGATATTGACAGAGATGAACTTTGTTTTATGTGGATGGCGAATCTGTTCCAGAGCTGCTATAATAGATATACCTGTCCCTCCAAAATGTTCTGTTGATGTCACAGAAGAGGTTTTGATCACTAGACAAGTATGCTTGATAACATTTGACTTGCTGATGTACAATAAATCAATCAGTATTGGGTCGGAGGATGCCTTGTATTCCAGACACAGGCAGGCCACTTCTTAGCAGTCTGCAGGATACTGAGTAAAGTGACAGGGCTTTGATTTGGACCATGTAGGTAATCTTGTTTAGGCCTTGTATTCTTTTAGTAAGGTATCTCTGTGGATATTCCAGTTGTTGCATGTGTCTGGACAGATACCTGCCAAAGCAGGCATTATATTCAATGATCGGCCTAATGACGCCTGAATAAAGGGGGACAATGACATCCCTAGATCTAGACACAATCGCTTTGTTTATAAGCTATGCAATATAGTAGGATTCTCTTACAACAACGGGCACATGTCAGCCAAAAGTTAGGTCACTGCCTGCATAAGTTTCCAAATTCCAAACAATTGGGTCAACTGTTAGGTGTGTGTGTTAATGTGGTAATTCCTTGGGATAGATGACGTCCTGAAGGATGCAATAATGCATTTTTTGACATTTATATTGAGTCCATGACTTTGGCATCAGTTATTTATTTGGGACAAACTTTCCTGCAGAATGGCTAAGTCATTTGGGATTCAATGACTTCTCCCAGCTTGCAGTCATCTGCAGACTTAGTCAGCCGGAGCTCTTTGACATTAGCTTTTACTTTAGAAAAGTAGGTGCCAACCAGGAGAGGTCCCAGAGGAGAACCCTGGGGGGACTCTACTGCTGACTGGTCTCTTTGTGGGAAACTTCCCATATTTTGATTTCCTGCATCCTATCTGTGAGCCAGGTGGCAGTCTAAGTTGACTTTTTTTTATTTTAATGGGATTTGTTTCTAAACCTTGGAAGATGATGTATAATGCACCCATCACTTTTTTTTTTTCTGGAAGTGTTATTTATTTAATTTTACTAGTAGGTTTCCTGATCAGGTGGTACATTCCCTGTCACTGCATTTTATGCACAGGGATCCTTTGTGATTGTTACCATATTGCTTGAGCTGGCAATTACACAGATTCCCTTAAAATATTTGGAAGAGTTGTGCCTTCCTTTTGTACTGTGCCTACATCCCAAGTCTAGGTAGCACTGACAATTAGCACAGAGGTATAAGGCTCCAAGCAGTGAATGAGCTGTTTCCTGAGTCCAGAGTTTGATTCCCCAAAGTATCTGTTTGCCTACTGCATGATGCTGAGCAACTCACTTAACCAGACAGGGAAAATAGGTTTGGCTTCTCAATGGTTTCTTGGATTGCATGCCTACTAGCTACGTATCATACTATGAACCTAATAGCACCATTTTCTCCCTTATCTTCTATGGACATTACATTGTCGGTTAAATATCTGGACACATTTTATTAAATATGAAATTGATATAACAGTAGATAGCATAGTATATTTCATTCATTTCTATTCCAGACACTATCTACCTCTGTGTTTCTTGGGCAGTGTTTGCATTAAGAGGAAAATAAGATTTAAATGAATATCAGAGGGAACTGATCAAGCTTATTAAAGTGACATGATGAATAGTGTGACATATGAATAGTGTGACATATGACCAGACAAAAAGAAGGAATGAAGCTTACAAATCAAGTGGCAAAAACTATAACAGGAAAAAGCAAAGCCAAATGTAAAAGGAAAACAGGAGCATAGAATAAGAGTAAAAGATCTGCAGAGGTTAGATATTATGAAATTACTGGTAATTATGAATGAAAATGCCACAAGTGAAAGCTGTCCGGTAGACTGGGATCAAAGTGAGAAACAAAGGTTTCTAAAGATTTTAGTGACAGAGAAAAACAGGAAAACGTTCCATAGTCCTGGTGTAAGTTGGGGAATAATGGAAGCAGAAGCAATGTATTATGTACAAGTATGAATATTGTGTTTTCATCTTCACAAGGAAAAATTAGTGATGGCATATGTACTACAGATGAATTTTAAATGGATGGACCTGGATAAAGTCTTTATGGAGTAGGATATAGGTTCATAGGTACCTGGCTTTTGCCACCCAAGATAATTATTTTCCTGTGACCCTCTCGAACAGAGCCACAGAAGTGATCCCTGGGGGGAATTTCCTATTTCCCATTCAATCATCAAGATTTTTCTTGAAGAGTGCTAATGAGGAGCTTTGTTTGATATAGATAGGTAGTTTGTTCCAGAGTATGGGAAGTCTCTGGGACAGGAATCTATCCCTCCAGCATGTTCTGTTTATTGTGGTGATGAGGTTTAGGTCCCTAGAGAGTGTAGCTTGGAGGGATTGGAATTTCTTTAAGTGGAGCATGTCCATCAGTTCTGGGTTTGACATAGCGTTGTATGTTAGGCAGAGATTGCCTTTGAGTAGACAATATGCAATAGAGTAAAGCTGGAGTTTTTTGAGATGGTCTGCGTAGGGCATCTCTTTGTGTGGTATGTCTGCGGGCTTTCCAATTGTTGCAGAGGTCTTGTGAGGTACATACCAAAAGGGGTGTTGTACTCTTATAATGGGTCTAATGAGTGATAAGTAGAGGGGAACAATTAGCTGTTTTTTCCTGGATGAGAAACCTTTTGTGATGAGGTGTGCCACATAGAAGGATTTCCTGACTACTGTGGTGATGTGATTATCAATGGAGAGACTACTGTCCACCTGTGTCCCAAGATCTCTTATCACACTTTCAGTATTAAGTATACTACCACCTATGTGGTAGCTTATGGGTACAGAGTTTTTACCAAAGGGGATGACAATGCACTTTTTGGCCTTGAGCTTGAGGCCATGGCTTTGACACCAGGCATCTGTCTCAGTGAGGCCCTTTTGTAAGATGTCCACATCATTAGGAGTTTTGATTATGGCTCCAAGTTTGCAGTCATCTGCAAACTTCATTAGCCAAAGACCTTCTGTGTTAGCCTGTAGGACACAGGACTGAACTATGTGGTACTCCACTTGTCACTGGTCTGAAGTCGGATTTGGAGTCCGCTACTTTCACAGTCTGGGTTCTGTCAGAGAGCCAGTTGGCAACCCATCTTGTGACATAGGGATCTATACCCAGTTTAGTGAGTTTATCTATAATTTCAAAGTTGGGGATGGTGTCAAATGCCTTGGGCAGATCTAGATAAGCTGTGTGAACCACCTTACCCTTTTCTACGGCTTTGGTGGCCGCTTCAAAGAAGTCTATCAGGTTTAGGAGACATGATCTGCCTTTTACAATCCCGAACTTGGTGGGGTCCAGAGTTTGGAGATTACCAATGTCTTTGTTTATAAGTTCCATGATGATACGTTCCATGGCCTTGCAGACCAGGCTTGTCAGGCTAATGGGGTGGTAGTTCCTGGGGTCCGTGGTGGCTCCCCTTTTGTGGAGTGGGATAACTGTTGCTGTGCACCATTCAGTGGGCACAAAGCCTGAGGTGAGGTTATGACTGAACATGGTACTTAGGTGGGGTGCCAGTTCGTTCTGTAATTCGTGTAGAACACAGCCTGGTATGTTGTCAGGTCCCATGGATGCTGTGTTCTTGGCTTTGGAGTGTGTGGTTTTTACCTGTGTAACAGTGATTACAGGAATTTTGCATTCTTCCAGTATAGAGATGGGCCCTTTAGGGGGTGAGAGGGGGTTAAAGTTAGCACTGAACCTATCTGCAAGAATGTTGGCAATATCAGTTGGTTCTGTATATTTAGTGCCATTGTGCCGTAACTCAGAGCAGACCTGAGTGTTGCCATTGAGATTCTTGGCATAGCTATAGAATCCTTTGTGGTTGTCTTTAGAATCAGTGTCGATTTTGTTTTCGTAATTAGTTTTGGAAGATTTTATGAGGGATCTCAGCTTCTTACTGAGGCTGAGCAGGGAGTTCCTCCAATCATGGGATTTTACTCGTTTTTGCAACAGTTTCTTTCTTCTGTTGTAGAGTTTGTTTATGGCAGAGGACCACCAGATTGGCTTCCTTTTTTTGGAGGATAGCATCTTGGTTATGTTAGGGATAGCACAATCCATGCACTCGTGTAAGTGCTTATAAAGTACATTTGTGTAGGATTCAACAGTCATACCTTTATTGTCCATCTGCATGGTTGTCATGAAGTTTGCCACTTCTGTCTTGAGAAGCATGAAGTTGGCTTTGGAGAATTTTTTTTAAGGTGGTTTCCCTAATGGGGGGGGGGGTGGGAGCGGGATGTGGATGCCTAGGGTGATTAGCTTGTCGTGGGATCTGACCAACAAGGAAATGACCTCTGGTGTGGAACACCAGTTGCCCATGTTGGTAATGACAAGGTCTAGGATATTGCTGCCCCTGGTGGGGGTGTGGATAAGTTGATCCAAGGCATTGGAATTTACGAATTCCAGAAAAGGTTGAGCAAAAGAGTTGGTACATGAGTAGTTTTCCCAGTTAATGGTGTGGTAGTTCAAATTGTCCATTATTAGGGTGTTGAGTTGTACCCTAATATTTCCCAGTGTATCAAAAAATGAAGAGTGGGAATCCTGGGGAATGGTGGGGGGTCTGTTGAAAGCTACAACTTGGATTTCTGTCTTGCCCAGAGTTATTTGCACTTGGATAATCTTGGATGCATTATGCTGAGCAACTAGCCTGGAGGTGTGGATATCCTTAATGAATATGGACATGCCTGTGCATTTAGTGTTTCGGTCCTGGTTAGTTGGCCGAAGGTTTTGGTGTCATGTTGTGAAATATATGCTGCTTTTATTTTGGCAGCAGCTGTGAGATTCGCATAGGCAGAAAGAAAGTTGTAGTTGAATCCTTTGGGAGTTTTGTGTGAAAGATATATTAAATGTAATGGGAGAGACACACAGTATCAATTATGCAGTCCAAATCTTAAAGATTGCAGACTAGCCTTGACATAGGACATGATGGCACACATTTTCACAGTTTTGCAGAGTATGTGGACAGCACATGTTCAGCATATTTAACCATGAGAGGGGGACATCATTATCTTTATGTTCACCTGACAGCTGTAATTTCTTTGAAGGAAGTTAAATGTTGTCTGTGGTGCTTGTAGTGTTGACATTGTGGGAAAGTATATGTTGTTCAGTATGAATCAGGGCCACTCTTTACTGCCATGTTGACAAAAGTGTTTTTTATGCCCACAACAATATACCTGGGAAGGATCAGCAAAAGGACATTGCTGTAAAAAAAAAAATTCAAAGTTTTCAGATGTTGAGAATGAGGTGCTATGACAGTCCCTCCATCTCTATGTCCTACAGATCTTCAAGTAGAATACTGCTGACCAGGCCTACCAAGACTGTACATGGAAAGGTCTTGTGATGGACATTAATGTTGGCAGTTACCAGGACTGCAGACATGAGCAAGACTGTCATAAGGCTTCAGACATTTTACCCAATTTGTTGAAAAAAGAACTGAACACCTCACACAGAAAGGGGGATCAAAAGAAGGTGGGCCACTGGTCAAGCAACCTTTGATGGAGATGGAGGAGTTCCTGGCCTCTGTTAGAGACAGTGCAATGTCTACACAGCCCCACAGTATAGAACAAAACATGAGAGCAAAATTGCAATGTACCCCTAGAATATCAACAGGAAATACCCCAAAGGTGGGTACTCTGATATTTGTGTTTCCAAAGAAAGTATTTCCATTCCCCAAGTACTCATATCCCATTTTAATAATAATGTGAGGCTTGTCTATCATAGGATTATAGGAACATCAAAGATACATTCTGCAAGGGCACCTGCACAAGGCAAAGTATTTATCTACATTGTTGGAAAACACCATAATGTTACACCTGCATTGGGATTATGTTCAAGGTAGTGAGTAGGCTTGCCCTGGTAGTTGTGATTTATTGTATTCACAGGTGTGCCACTACCCTCCAGCACCATTGTGGAACTTCCATCACCTGATGTTGGGGTGTTGTCTCTGACGATGATAGTGGTGATGAAATGGCAGGGTTAGGAAGTACAGTGTACGTGTGCTAGACACGGGGAATGTGACCACTTGATCCCATAGGCAGACCATAGATAACAACATATACAGTAGCCCAAGAGATACTCACCACACAGGGGGGACAAAACTCTGGGAGGACTCAAATGAGAGTAGTGTGATACCCCCTACAGAGCAGTCATCCATATCTGCCACAAGCCCCAAAGGGTGAAGGCATGCACATGGGGGGACAGAGTACTGGTGATTGTGGAGTAATGGACGCATCTTAAATAGCATGAAACACACTTGCCTGAATTATTTTATATATTTGCTGGCATTGTTTTTTTTTTCTTGATCTCTTCTGAAACTGGTTCCCCCCTATTTCTGTGGTGGTGTTAACGTTTATAAAACTGGTCTAACAGCTTTTTTTGTTATCTGATTGCCTTTCTTGTAACTAGTCTAGTCCAGATACAGATTTGCTGTATCCAGGACTGTTGGTAAGCTTCTGAGCCCCTAAGCCTTTTTGTGTTGGAGGGAACCCTTCTAGCTTATCAGTGGGAGGGGTAAGTACTAGGTAGTCTATCTACCACAAGAGGAGTGTTTTTTGGCCAAGAAATTGTAGTTTATTGACCATTTGGGCAGTTTTTCCATCTCTTTCTACTCTCTGGTTTAAAAGCCCACATTTGTGGTTGTTTCTCACCTTTCCTGTAACTAGTCTAGTCCAGATACAGATTGGCAGTATCCAGGACTGTTGGTAAGTTTCTGAGCCCCCCACAAGCCTTTCTGTGTTGAAGGAATGTCTTCTAGCTTATCAGTGAGAGTGGTAAGCACCAAGTAGCATATCTACCACAAGAGGAGTGGTTTCTGGCCCAGAAATTGTAGATTATTGGCCATTTGGGCAGGTTTTCCATCTCTTTCATCTTTCAGGTTTAAAAGTCCATGTTTGCACTTGTTTCCTGCCTTTCCTGTAACTAGTGTAGTCCAGGTACAGATTTGCTGTATCCAGGACTGTTTATAAGCTTCTGAGCCCCCCCCCCCCAAGCCTTTCTGTGTTGGAGGGAAGCCTTCTAGCTTATCATTGGGAGTGATAAGCACAAGGTAGCCTACCTACCACAGGAGGAATGGTTTCTGGCCCAGAAATAGTAGCTTATTGGCTGTTTGGGCTGTTTTTCCATCTCTTCCAACTTTCTGGATTAAAAGTCCAAATCTGCACTAGTTTCACACCTTTCCTGTAACTAATCTAGTCCAGATACAGATTTGCTGTATCCAGTACTGTTTGTAAGCATCTGAGTGGTGCCAAAGTCTGCTCTTCAATTTTTTACTTAGATCTGCTAGTTCTCTCCTCTCCTACACTTTTACTAGCTTATTAGTTTAGCACTTTACCAGAATTCTTGTAGCAATTATTGTAGCACACAAAAGTGCTACCAGCACTAAACGTTGTACAAGTAAACAGCTCCAGTATTTATTAATGCCCACTCATCCAGGAATGTCTAAAGGTCAGTTCCCTGTGCTTTCTCCTATTTATCTGGTGAACTGGGGCATCCTGAGGCAATGTAGCAACTGCCTCATGTACACTGACAACCTTCTCCTCTTACTTTCCAACACTCAGACTTGTGAGAGGCGCACTCTCCAGCCAAGACCGGAATAGCTAGTCAAGAGGAGAAGGTCAACACAGAACATGGAACACATAGCCCTCCAAAACACACACCAGCACTGTCTTCACATTAAAAACACAAACCACACACCCACCGTCATGGAGGCTCTCAATAAAAATCTACACAAACAGCAGAGACCTCCAAGGCAGAAATGCACCCAACCACCAAAACACAACACTAATGATGAGACACATAACTTTCCTAAACAGTGTGCTACTCAACCAAAGCCCCTAAGGCAAAACAGCATGCCCAACACAATAGTCATACATTACTTTATTGTGAGGCACATTGATGTCCCACTCACTAGGTTGAATAAGGAGAAAGTAACAGTCAGCTGCCTGTCAGGTGCCAGGATCCACCACATAATGCACACACTCAGGTGCCTCAACAGCAGGTACAAATATGACTCTGCCATTGTACATGTGGGTGTGAATGACCTGAGACATACCTCCCTGGACTACATGAAAACAGACATGGAGGAGCTCTTGGAGCCCAGGCGGGTATGACCCTAGCCCCTTGCAGCATCCTACAATTACATAGAATGATACCACAGTACAAGCAGCAAATGATTGATTTTAACAATTGTCTAAGTTTTTGGTGTCATTCTAAGGGGATCCAGTATCTGTCTGGCTGGGATGACATGATTGACAGACCTCGATGCTTTGCCAGAGATGGCCTGCATCTGTCACCCTTGGGCTTCCGGATACCGGCCAAGGCACTTTCCACCCCTATAGTGCCTTTTTTAGGCAGTGGTCCAAAGACCAAATAACCACCATAACAGCTACAAACAAATGCAATTTGAGAGTCATGCTGCTCAACGCTAGAAGTCTAAATCTCAAAATGCACTCCCTCGAAGCACTCCTTAAAATGGAGAACATCGGCATTTGTGCTGTAAAGGAGACCTGGTTCAAGTTAGCAGAAAGCACTCCTGCACTACCAGGCTATAACTCATTCCACTCCTTTCGGCCCCAGAACTTGAACCGGAGCACCAAAGCCGGTGGTGTTTCCATATTCATAAAGGGTGCGCACACCTCCAGACTGGTAGCCCAACATAACGCATCTGAGATACTTCAGGTGCAGCAAACACTGGGTAAGACAGCGATTCGGGTCGTAGCCTGCTATAGGTCCCCAACCATGACCCAAGACAGCACCCTGGAGAATATTAGGGTCCAACCTAACACTCTCATACTGGGTGACTTCAACTACCCCTCCATTAACTGGGAAAACTACTCATGTACCAATACACTTGCCCAACGTTTCCTGGAATTCATTAATTCCAATGCTCTGGACCAGCTCGTTCTTACCCCCACTAGAGGTAGCAACATCCTTGACCTGGTCATTACTAACATGGGTGACCATTGCTCTATACCAATAGTCAACTCCTCCCTGGTTAGATCCTACCACAAACTAATCACCTTGGAAATCCACACCCCCCCATCCCCCCACAAAGGTAACCACCATGACAAACTTCTCCAAAGATAACGTTGGGCTCCTAAAAACAGAGGCGGCTAACTTCATGGCACCCATGTAAATGGAGAATAGTTGCAAGACCACTGAATCATACACCAATGCACTGTATGAACACGTACACAAATGCATTGATCTCACCATAACCAATGCTAAGATGCTCTCCTCAAAAAAAAGGAAGCCAATCTGGTGGTCCCCTGCCATAAACAAACTCTCCAACAGAAGGAGGAAACTGATGTGGAATAAGGTGAAGTCCCAAGAATGGAAAAACTCCCTTATCAGCCTCAACAAAAGGTTGAGATCCCTCATCAAATCCTCTAAAGCTAGCTATGAAAATAGAATTGCAGCAGACAGTAAAGAGAACTACAAGGCCTTCTATAGTTATGTAAAGAATCTCCACGGCAATACCAAGATTTGCTCTGAGCTACTCCACAATGGTACCTCCTATACCAAGCCAACCGATATTGCCAATTTACAGGCTGACAGATTCAGTGCTAACTTTACCCCCCCCCCCAAAGGACTAATCACAGTACTAGTAAATTGTCAGGCACCCAGACTTACTGCTGCACAGGTTAAAACAGCACTGTTCAAGGCCAAGAATACAGCTTCTATGGGACCTGACAATATCCCTGGCTGTGTTCTACATAAACTACAGAGTGAACTGGCACCTCACTTGTGTGTCCTGTTCAATCACAGCCTCACCTCAGGCTTTGTCCCTACCGAATGGCACACTGCTACAGTCATCCCTCTCCACAAAGGAGGTTCGACTACAGACCCTGGGAATTATCGACCAATTAGCCTGACAAGTCTGATATGCAAAGCTATGGAACGCATCATCATGGACCTAATAAGCAAGGATATAGGGAATCTCCAAACTCCTGATTCCACACAGTTTGGTTTTGTGAAGGGTAGATCATGCCTGCTCAACTTGGTCAACTTCTTTGAGTCAGCCACCAGAGCTGTGAATGAAGGCAAGGTTGTTCATACAGCCTACCTTGATCTGGCCAAGGCCTTTGATACCATTCTCCACTCAGGAATCATAGAAAAACTCACTAAGCTAGGTATCAACCCCTATATCACTAGCTGGGTTGCAAACTGGCTCACAGATAGAACCCACAGTGTGAGAGCAGCTGGCTCCAAGTCAAACTCCTGACCAGTCATGAGTGGAGTCCCACAGGGTTCAGTCCTGGGTCCTCTCCTGGTGGTATCTACTTCTCTGAAGTCCAGGCCAACACAAAGGGACTTTGGCTGACAAAGTTCGCAGACGATTGCAAGTTGGGAGCTATTATTAACTCCCCAAGTGATGTTGACATCCTTACATAAAGGCCTCAATGACACCAGTGACTGGTGTTAGAACCATGGCCTTAAACTCAATGCCAAAAAAATGTGTCATCATCCCCCTTGGGAAAAAACTGGTTCCCTTGAATTACCACATTGATGATAGTCCACTGATCACAGAAGGCATTATAAGAGATCTGGGAACACAGGTTAACAGCAACCTCTCTTTTGACCACCACATTGCCACTGTGGTCAGAAAGTTCTTCTATGTGGCACATATTATTAGTAGGGGTTTTGCATCCAGGAAGAAAGAGGTCATTGTCTCCCTCTACTCTTCCCTATTAGGCCAATCATTGTGTACAATGCCCCATTTGGCATGTACCTCGATAGACACCTGCTACAACTGGAGAGGCTGCAAAAGTACCTCACAAAGAGGATCCTAGGCCTTAAACACTTGTCCTATATGGACAGACTCAAAAAACTCCATCTGTTATCTGTCTCATATCATCTACTTAGAGGCGATCTCTGCTTGACTTACAAAGCCATGTCTGACCCAGCTCTGTTAGAAATGCTACATCTAAAGAAATCACAATCCCTCTGCACCACATGCTCCGGAGACCTCAACCTCATTACTACAATCAACAGAACATGCTGGAGGGACAGGTTCATAATCCAGAGACTACCCATTCTATGGAATAGACTTCCCATACATGTCAAAGCAGAGCACCTCACTGGCCCTCTTCAAGAGAAATCTTGATGGGTGGATGGGAAATAGAAAATTCACCACAGGGATCACTTCAGTGGCTCTTCTCAACAGAGGCACTAGGAACTATGGTCAGGTAGCACGATGCCAGGGTAATCCTATGGGCTAGGCTTGTAAAGGCTCCAGGGCCTTAGCCTAGTACATCTATGAACCTATGAACCTTAACAGCTCCATTCAATTTCACCCACCACAGAGGTTTTGTACCAAGCAAATAGAGAACAGCTACAATGTTCCCTGCATAAGGGTGGACCTTCCACAGAGCCAGGCAATTACAAATCTGACTAGCCTCATATGCAAAGCCATAGAAAGACTTACCATGGAACTAATCAATCTGGTCATAGGGAAGCTGCAAACAATGGGCCTATCTCAGTTTGGATTCATCAACAAAAGGTCTTGCTTACTCATCCTGGTGGATTGTTTTGAAAAGGCAATCATAGCAGTAGATAAAGGCAAAATGGTACATATCACATACCTCGACCTGGCCAAAGATTTTGCCACATGTTCCCAATCAGACATAGTAGAAAAGCTAAATAAACTGGGAATAAACCCGTATGTTTCCCATTGGATTGCCAGTTGGATCACAGATCATATGAAGATTATCAAAATAGGAGAAGTTACCTCCACAAAGAGACCAGTCACCAGTGGAGTCCCCCAGGGTTCTCAACTGGGACCTTAACACTTTGGCATCTATTTTTCTGAAGTAAAAGCCAATAGCAAAATGCTCTGGCTGATTATGTCTGCAGATGACTACAAGCTAGGAGCAGTCATTGAATCCCCAAATGACTTAGCCATCCTGCAGGAAGCTTTGTCCCAAATAAATAATGGTGCCAAAATCATGGACTCAGACTAAATGCCAAAGATGCATTACAGTATACTTTGAGAAATGACTTACTCCAGAGAACAACACATTGACAATATGCCCCTAAGAGTTGACCAGTTGTTCAGGATTTGGGACCTTATTTATTTATTTATTCATTTATTTATTTATTTATTTATTTTACATTTGTTTACTGGGGAGGTCCGACTCGACAGCCTGGGGAGAAATGCTCCAGAACAATTGTCAACATACTGTACGTAAGATATTTACATGAACATTATAAACAAAGATATTGTATCTAGATCTAGGGATGTCATTGATCCCCTTTATTTGCCCTCATTAGGCCAGTCATTGAACATAATGCCCTCTTTGGCACTTATTGTCCAGACACATGCAACCACTGGATACCTTACTAAAATGAATCAAGGCTTAAACAGCATGTGCTACAGGGACCAACTCAAAGCCCTGTCACTATAATTGGTATCCTACAGACTGCTAAGTGGTGACCTGTGTTGGTATGCAAGGCATTCTCTGATCCATTATTGATGGATTTACTGCACATCAGCAAGTCAAATGACATCAGAAATACATGATCTAGATATCTAAACATGTTCTGCAACATCAACAAAACAATTTAGAGAGACAGACATATCTCGCAGTGAATACTGCTGCTCTGAAACAGAGTCCCCATTCACATAAAACAATTTTTATCCCTGTCCATATTCAAGTACAACTTAGGTCTGTGAAAGGGAAACAGAATGTACCCCAGGACTGCCCCCTGTACTACTAATGGACAGATGCAGCTCCTAAATGCTTTTCCCTTGCATGGGTCCCCTCAAATTATCTATCGTATGATCTCAGTTATTCTCATTAGAGGTAATGTATACTTATTGACTATGGGATGGGTAAGACCAATCTATAACCGAATGGGATAGGTTATTTTGGACACAGAATGGGAATTTGGCTAGGCTTAAAATGAGCTGCTATCAGCCTAGGAGCATGTGGGGACAAAGTTATTGCCTTCCCTCTGAAGTAGCTGTGTCATTGGTCATGATCACACATACATTTGGTCCATGGTTATGACCCAACATATGTACAAGACCATCATGAAGGAACAGACAAGTACCAGTACAGCCATTTTTGAGTTAGTATGGATAATGCATGCTGTGTGGGATGACTTACAGGACTGTATTTCCCTCATGTGTAACAGCTTTTTATAGGCTCAGTCTCATGCTAGCACATGCCATGTCCTCACATGCTCACATGCCATGCATCAGGCACCCTCCATGAAGCTATAACATCACTATCTCCTGAATGATGGATTAGATCATGGTCACACAGTGCAAGCACTTCTGCAGACATGTTGTTGTGGAGGTGACTACAGCCAGGACAGGATGTCCCCAACATCATGCTAATCATGACAGTGGGATGTCTGGGATTGCACATCGTGCATGATTGTACAGCATGCCAGGGCCATGATGCAACCCATCCAATTCCAAGTAGAAAAGGCTATCATGAGCAAGTACACACACAAGATGCCCAACCCTCTATAATGCATGCTCTGGACATGTCTACTAGATCAAACCACAGTTGTGCAACTACTGCTGATGTTATGTCCCAGCACACACACACACACACATGCACACACACACACACATGCACACACACACACACACACACACACACACACACACACACACACACAAAAAAAAAAACCCTAGTACTTCATACACAAAGACATCCAGTGGCATTGGGCCTTCAGAAAAACTTCTGTATTAATCTACTCCACCCTCCAAAACCAGTCCTTACACATGGTGACTTCTTAGTTTTCTTTATCTTTAGCACTCACACATTTCTCTATGAAAGACGTGTGTTCCCTTACCTACCAGTGCTGCTGATGATGATAACTATGCCCTGCACTTTGTATTTTGTAGTTTGGGTACATGGGTTATCTATGTTTGATGCATAGTGTGACCAGTCTGTGTATGGGTAAGCACAGCCTGGCAATGGGTTTGTATGGTCCACTTTTATGTAGCACATATGCTGTGCTATGGGCCAACATTGTGTGCAAGATGTTGCCTGTTTGCCACTGCCACTGCCACAACATAATCTTCCCACTTCCATTCAACATATTCATCCCCTGCTGCTGGCTCATCCACTGAGTACTTATGTGGCTTAGTCTGGGTGTTCTTTCTGCACATGCCTCCCTCACTGTAACTGCTTCCTAACTATATGTAACATTGGACATACTTAAATCATTTTAGCAAATGCAGCAGGGTCTTACCATGGGGCACCACCTGGTGCATACAGACTGTGAAAGTGAGCCTTCTGCAGCCTACATACGCATACAACAATGACTCAGGATTGCTATAGGGCACAGTTGTATTCCTTATCTTTTTTGTTCTGTAGATTTCTCATTAGCCAGGGCTTCATGGCATACCCAGCATAACCAATAAGATACCCCAGCTGTGGTCCATCACAGCAACAATAGCTTCTTACATATAAGTATTAGCTAGTGCTGTGGCAACTTTTAACACATTTCCATCGTTCAGTAGCACCATCATGAGGATTTAGCTGTCTTCAGCTAATGAGGTCTTTGAGCATCATTTCTTGCTCTTTATACATTTCTGAATTGCTCCAGTATCTTGGTTTACCTTGAATACATAACCGTTATTCATCATCTTAGTAAGGTGACTCATTACTGTCTGTTTATTCGAATGTTAGCATATACCATGGCCATTTTGGGTGCTCAGCATCCACTACTTGTACAATGTGTGTCTCTGAATTGCACACCCCCTGTGCCTGAACACACATTGGGCAAACCTGCTTACCACAATGCAGCTAAGGTTTCTGAATCCTAGGGAATGTTTATAAAACATGAACATTACATACAAAATCTGAATAATAAAATAAAAACCATTACATGGGAACAGTGAAACAGAATTAAAATAAAGCAGTGTATATATAATGTCAGTTACATAAGTATAAGATAAATTATAGGCCTGGGTATTCATAGAAATAATGCACCAGTGTGTACAGTAAAGTCGCTTATGTGAACTAATTGGGACCTAGGGTAGCTTTGATAATCAAACCGGTCAAATAATCAAACATATAATTGAACCTCATAAAAAACTTGTAAAAGCTCAAAAAACATAGACAGTGAATGGGCATAACTTTTACATATTCAGACTTTACAATGTTTCCTACCAAAAACATTAGAAAGCTGAGTTCGGATAACTGATGTTTCAGATAATCGACTCTCTACTGTACATCCATCTTGTGTGGTATGTCTTGTACACTGACACCACTACAGGAATTCATGAACATGTAGCTCCATAGTAAGGTAAAACATACTTTACTGAGGTGCCTGTCACTGCTGCTTTGTTGTCCACTACCTGGTCTACAAGCTATTTGTAAAAAATAAACTCAGTTCTGAGATGTGATGGTGGACATTACTATATTATGGCAATGAGGGGATCCAATGTTGATCAAACTCCTATTGGAAGCGGCTCACCAACATTGTTGGAAGTGGGAGGAACAAGTTTAGGTGTGACAGCGGGTGTACTTGCATCACAGATGTCATTATTTTCTGTTTTTTTTGTTATAGTAGAACAGAGTTTACACAGATGCAGACACACACACATATATATGTGTGTGTGTGTGTGTGTGTATATATATATATATATATATATATATATATATATATATATATATATATATATATATACATACACACATAGATATATATGCATATATGTATAAATATATATCTTTTATTTTATTTCAGCAGTGCTAATACATTGCTGAACTCTGACAGATGGGTGAAGGGAAGATCGGCACTTCTAGGTCAGCACAATCAGATGGTATGCAATTGGGTTCCCTTGGTTTACCCCATTGGGACCAGCTGGTACTCCAAAAATATTTCTTTGTGAATGGCATATATGTAAGGGGTGATTTACATACATTCTCCTTACTTAGAACACAATATCTGCACAATGCGAGAGACAATGCGCAGTGTACAATGTATTAACTACCGTATTCTGGGCTATTTGTATGAATTAGAATAAAGGTTAAGACTGCTCCATGGTACATAATATTTATGAACAATGCCCAAAGTAATGTTGTAGCTCAGGTGGGGCAAAGGGGTCAGCACCGTCAGGCACAAAGTGTTAGGGGGCACATCTGGCAGATTTTGATCAGTGTTTAGTACATAACCAGAATTTAGAAATGAGTGCATCTATTGCATCTGTGGTCAGAAGTGAAGTGGTTTATGTCTTTAGTGTCTTTGGTGCATTACTGGCATTCAGACGCTGGTTGCATTTGTGGTCAGAACTGAAGATCTTTTTGCTTTCAGCACTGGGCACAAGAATAGTTGGCTACTCCTCTGGCCAGAGTGTGTGCAGAAGCAATTAGAAAACTGAAGATAGTGCATAAAAATTCAAAATAATGGATGAACAGGCAATAGAAAAATAGATTACTGTGTAATTTTATGTCATTGGATGTGTAATGTAGTAGTGTGCAACTGAAAACAAGATAATTTGTGAGAAGTAGCAAACGTACTTTGCAGAAAAATAAGTAGCTGGGAAATGAAGGGAATATATTAATAAGAAAAAAGCTGAAGGAAACAAAAAAATTACAAAGATTGTCTTATCTACAGAAAATGAGTATAGGCTGGCTAGGAAATGAGAGAATTTATTAAAAAATTTTGTTGGAAGCAAATAAGATAAACTCAGTAAGACAGAAATAGAAAAGCAGAAGAAAATAACATACATATACAGAGATTAACTTAAATATACAAACTGACTGTAGACCAGTTAGGAAATCTGAAAGATTAAGGCCGGGATTCAGAAACATCTGGCTGTAAGTGATAAGACTGTGGCATAAATGGGTTGTTAGCACAATCACAGAAAACAGTGATTTAGTGACACATTAGATGCATTCAGAAAGACCTCTTTATCAGATAATTTGCATGTCTGTGAATTACTTGGTGATTACTGAAAATGTCAACAGACCAATTTAAAGGCCCCTTACTGTAATCAATTCCAGGGGCTGATCCATCATGTCTGAACAAGCACCCCCCCCCCACACACACACACACTGACACAATGTCATACCTCTTACCTGCCCCTGAATTAAAAGAACATTCCCAGTGTTGCCACTTATTTTTCCCAGTCACTTGTAAAGCACAAATTATTACAGCCTGCAACACCAGACATAAGTTTCATTCTTCTTATTGTTCAGAAAATGCTTCTGGATGTAAGACGGTAGGCCCATTACCTTTTTAACTGGATTAGAGTACTAATTAGAAATACTCCCTAGTGCCATCTAGTCTCCCCCCTTAGCTTTGTCTGCAAGTCTTCAGCAGAGCACAATTACAGGCAGCTAATAATGCCAGACATTAGTGTGTCTTACTTCATTGTATTTCCTGCCTCCTGCTCCACAGTCTGTGTTCTATTTACTGTGTAAGTAGATTGTTGTATTAGTCAAGATCATACCTGGTGTCTAGTGTTCCTTCCATACATTGTTCATGCTGCACAACCTGCTTTTTCTGTGAACGTTTGAAGTGACATATTGATATATTTAATACTCCATGGTGTCTAGAATCTCCCTCATAGTATTTCAGCATTTGCTGTTTAGTCAAGGAAGTTTAGGTATAGCAGCCCTCCACCCACACAGTCACTATACATTGGCTACCCCCCACCCAATCACACTCATGGACACACTCACCCATACATATACAGACAGAGACAGAAACACACTCATCAACTTTACCTATCCCCATACTAACTACCCCACTACTACAACCACCTAGACACACACACACACACACACACACACACACACACACACACACACACACACACACACATACACAGCCACACTAATACACACAGAATCCCCCACACACTACCTATTTGCTAAACTCACTGTTACGTACACTAATATGAGATCGACCATTAAAAGTAACATGGAAATTAGAGCTTTTGGCCAAGTTAATTATTACAGCTGGTTGTAAGGATTTATGCAGTCGACAAGTTCTGTAAATCACTTGGCTGTGTAAAGCACTTACAACAGGCATTTCTGCACGGAGTACATATGGCTAATTACCATATACTGTGAATGAATCATTAGCATTTGTGACAGGCCAGATAGACAGCCCACCAGAGTATTGCACCGCAGGATGTCTGACTAAAAATCAGAAACTGTTACCACTAGTGGTAAAAAGAGGGTTTACCTTTTGTGGTAACATT
Organism: Protopterus annectens; assembly: GCF_019279795.1. Classification (NCBI taxonomy): domain Eukaryota; kingdom Metazoa; phylum Chordata; order Ceratodontiformes; family Protopteridae; genus Protopterus; species Protopterus annectens. Next base: position 90,580,284 of record NC_056730.1, on the reverse strand, counting down.
TCTGAATCCTAGACTTTGCTTGCAAATTGTGTCATGATTAAATAAGATAAAATGAGTGGGGTGAGATATGCAGAGGGTGTAATGAAGAAAGATGAAGTTAGGTTATGGCACGTTTTGGGCACATTACTGTGTTTGTGAGATAGCTTTTGCAAGCTTTTTTAGAAAATGACATGCTCCTCTATTAACCTTAAGTGCAGTGGTATGGACCTGCAGTCTTCTGAAAGGAAGGCAGCAGGTATCCTGTCACTGAGTTTGCTGAGAGTTATTTGCACATTTAAGAGTCTTTGGTTAACGGTTTTAAGTGCCCTATTGACAGTGTACCATGCTGCAACTGTATTATAGATTAGGCAGTTGTTTTTGTAAAGAGTGAATATAAAGTGCATGAGTTTGATTATGTTATTGAAGGATTTCCATTTTCATTTATTAAGTATGTTGCATGTATAAGAGTTGCTATTTGGGCGAGCAAGAATCTTGGGCACTTTATAGTATGAGGACTTTAGCTTTTGGAATGATATAGCATATTTTCCTATTAATCTTGATTTTTTCACAAAAGCATGCCTATTTACATGCATGTTAAAAAGATGTATTACTGTTAAGATATTCTGACAATTCCTTCAGTTCAAGAAAAAGAAATCATTTTACTTATGCTTGGGATATGCACTTTTCATCACAGGACGTTGAGACAATCAGAAATTATTCTGTTACAAAAAAGAAATGCATAATAAGGGCCTTGAACAACAATTACTGTCCGTTCCACATGCATGCATAGATCTGTACAGCTGAGTCATATCTTCTACAACACCACAAATGTACTGCTCTAATTCCAACTTTTCTCCTTAGTTAAATGTGAATGTGTGTGTGTGTGTGTGTGTGTGTGTGTGTGCACACCTGTGTGCACGCATATGTGTTTGTGTGTTTAGGTGCAGGAAAGATTGAAGAAGGGTACTTTCTTTTTTAGCTGGATTCGAAAGGTATAGGATGGGAACCACTACCATAATTATTTACACACATTTTGCATGTTGAAGTGGTCATTTTCCATACTTTTCTGGTGCTCAAAAATGAATATTAGCTACTTCATAACTAAATATTTTTCTTATTATCATACCACTCTGTTTTGGGCAATGTTTAATGGCTCTACCATTACCTGATCCTAGTCAGGTTATATTAATTTGCCCATCTATGTTGTGCATTTTCACATAATACTTATAAAAACCCTGTGTCGTACTTCACATGCGTACAGTGTGGGGCTTGAGGAGCAGGCTGGTGCTACAAGCCCACAACCCCAAATAATTATAAACTTTCTCTTTGTACTGAAAAATTTTGATCAAGAAGATTGAGACATAAGGTTTGAGGACATTAAAGATGTAGCCAAACATTCAATCATCAGACGCTTGAGCAGTGCAGAAAGGTAGAGTCAATTGGTTGCCTCAGTCAAATGACAGTATTACAACACAGTTTTGGACGGTTTTAGAAGAGGATTAAAAAAACGTTACTTTTTGCCAAAATCTGATAAATAATGTGGAAAAGTCAGAAGGTTTATTATGTTTTGGAATATACATGAAACAAAATTCAGCCACACACACATAACACACCACATTAAATGTCTATTAAAACATAATGACAAGCTTTTGAGCAATTGCTGAGTCTGCTCTTTAAGCCATAACTTTTAAATAAATAAATCCTAGCATAAATAAAAGGACACCTTGTGTAACAGATTAATGAATTAATCAACCAATCATTCTCACAGAATAATTCAAATCTGAGATTAAGAAAGCCTTATTGCAATGCAGAAGCCTTAACCAGGAAGGTTTCTGCATCACAGTGCGCCTTAGTAATTCAGAGGTCACTCTCCTGCTATTTTTATTCCCTAGAGATGTCCATAAGATAGCAGTCTTGCTGTTGAAGCCTCATGCAAATATTTCAGTCCAGGGGAATGGATAATGCAGACTAGTCATTTATTTATTTATTGTTTTTTTATTTGTTGACCTTTGTTTACTGGGTTACTCCCACTTGGCTAATGGCCTCTTTATAGGAGAGATCTGAGATGATTTTTACACCATAAGGACAAATTTGCCAGGGCACTAGGCAGCTTTCCCTACTCTTACAGATACGAGCCATGGGCTGTTTCACAACTGCTTATACTACCGACAACTGCAGCAGACAATGACACACTAAGAAGTGCAATACCCCCTTATTCTGCACTGCAGTGTCAGTCTGAAAACTGACCCCAACTTCCTGGTCCAGGAATAGAGATTACAGTCTTCTGTACCAAACGTGAGTGTGCTACCTGAGAATGTAGTCAGGCAGTCTCCACTGGAAAGGATGGTGACAGGGGATTAATATACAGTAAAGCAGTTCAGAGAATTGCTCTACAAAGTTAATTTACCTAATGAGGAAAATTAATGTCTTTTAACAGTGCTCACCTATTCACTCAAACAGGACTGGGTCAGGCTTGTACCTGGACAACAGGTAAATATTGTGGAAAAGTGGATGTGTAATCTGTGCTTTTTTAATTTCTCCAAGTCTTTTGGGTTTCGAATAACATGATGGGAATGGACCCCATTCCTAAATCAAAGTACGATTAAAGTTCATGAAATTAGTATTGTTTCACTCTTTGAAATCAACCTAAAGGGCTCTTCGCAGCACCTGCAATGTGCCCAGTAATGACTCCTTCTGCAATTCGTATGGTGTTACATGAACTAGTAACATATCTAAATACAATTGTAAATTCTTTTTTATAAGACCCATTGCTCCTTCTACTATTGGAACTGTCTGGGTATCTTTCTTCCACATGGCTCTTATTTCTGCCTGCAGATCCAGGTATTTTATGACTTTGTGTCTCTCTATACACAAGACACTGTAGTCACTGGGTATGGTGATTTCAATGATCAATGCTACTTTTGTCTTCTTTTCTTGATCCACTATATCTAGTTTTCTAGCATCTGTCTTTTGAACTGTTGGTATTGGGTGATCCCATGTGATATAAACTTCATAATTTTCTATGATTCTTTGTGACTCATGTTTCCAATGTTTTTCAGACACTACAATACCATAATGTTGGCACAATCTACAGTGTAACAGTCTCGACAGATTATTATGCCTTTCAGCATACAGTATCTCTGCCATTAGTGCATCACAACCAGCAACAAGGTGTGTGACTGTTTCCAGTTCGGTTTTACAAAACCTACACATGTCTGTTTCTCCCACATATTCAATGGACTTTGTAAACCAACGTGTACATAGCCCACTATCTTGGGCTGTCAATATTAACCTTTCATTTCTTGGTTTGAATTCACCTCTCCTTAACCATTCCTGCATTCGTTCTTGATCAACATGAGGCTCTTCCAGAAGTTTTCTATACTTGCAACTATATTTATGTTTTTTCCACATTTCCTGCTTTCTCATCTGGTCCTTCACCTTATATTCTTTCTTTTGTTTTTAGCACATTCAGTTGCTGCCTGGTTTTTATCTACTTCTGGTTTGATTTCCATTCCTGCTTAACGTCAATATGCTTCTGCAAAATTAAACAGAGATGTCATGTTAGATTTATTTTCCTCATGTTTCAAAACTTTCACTACATTTGGATCTTGTGAGGTCAGTAGATATGTGTGGAGTCCCACGATTGCAAATCTATACATGTAATCAATTTCAAGGAGGCCCATCCTTTCTTTGGAATGGAGAATATATAATCTTGGTATACACTGATTTTTATAAATCATTTGGTGAACATGAAGCATCCTTCTTGTTTTAATAACCAGTCTATCCAACACTATTTGGGGCCAGTCAGTCACTCCACAACTATAAGTTAGGACAGGAAGAGCAAATTGATTTATAGTTTGGATCTTGTTCCTAGATGTCAGTGCTGTTTTCAGGATTAATTTAAGTCTTCTAAAGTACTCCTTACTGAGTGTTATTCGCATTTGTTCATGTTTTATTGCTGATCCTTCATCAATTCCCAAGTATTTATACACTCCCTCTTGCTCAAGTTCTTTGATATCACATTCTTGTCCCAAACTGATGTTTTCCTGGTGCTACAGTTTTCCTTTTTTAAAGGTTGCTTTTGCACATTTATCAAGACTAAATGACATTCTGATAGCATCTGAAAAAGTTTTGACAACCTGCAGCTGTGCTTTCAGTTCCTCATCTGATGAGCTATACAGTTTTAAATCAACAAAGAGAAGATGAGAAGTCATTAGACTTTGTTGTTTTCTAGGAGCCAAATTGTAGCCACGAACTAAGTTGTTAAGTAAACAGCTTACTGGATTAATGGCAAGGCAGAATAGCAACGGTGACAAAGAGTCACACTGGAATAGTCCCCTTTGAACTTTTACTCCTGGGATAATAATCTATCCTTTATCATGGCATAATTGCAAAGTGGTCTGCCACTGTTTCATGGTTACTGTAATGTAGTCAGTGTAGGGTCTATCTTATACATTTTTAAGCACACTTTTATCCATGAATGTGGGATACTATCAAATGCTTTTTTGTAGTCAGTTCATGCCATACATAGATTCTTCCCCTTCTTTCAGTTCTCCACTATATTTTTGTTTAACAACAAATGTACTATGTTCCATATGACTTTCTTTTATCACCCTTTGTTCTACTGACATAATTGAGTTTTCCTCTAAATGACTATAAACTCTGTCGGCGTCAATTCCCATGTATAGTTTATACATCGTCGGAAGACAAGTTATTGGTGTATAATTTTTAGGGTAGCTTGCAGATTCACTCTTAAGAGTATTGTTTTTCCTGTTGTTAACCAGTGCGGTGTGTGTTCACAGTGCGCGTATAAATAGTTCTTACTCATGGCTAAATCCTTGTGCAAAGAAGTTAATACTTTAAGCCAAAAGTTAGGTACTGCATCCGGGCCTGAGATTTTCCAGTTAGAGGCTTTTCTCAACTTTGTTTCAATCTCTCTGGCTGTTATTTCATCCCATTTCATATTCTGTACCTTTAAACTTTTTTATTCTTTCTTTTACTTCTTCTATCCATTTAGCATCTTTGTTATGTTCCGCAGGATCTTCATAGATACTTCTCCAAAATGTATCTGCTTCCTCTTTTTTTGGCGGTCTTTCAATTCCTTTTACCTTATTTCCTAATTCTCTATAAAACTTTTTGGGTCATCAATAAATTGCTTATTTTGTGCTTTTTCCTTATATTTATCTTCATATCTTCTAAGTCTTTCCACCTATTTTGAAATTTTTAGTTTGTTATCTCCAATAGTGCATAATAGATCCTAGTCTGTTCTAATACTGTGCATTGCTTTTATCACATCTATTTTTCTTACTATTTTTGTTGATCTATTCCCTCTTCTATAATCTTCTAACAATGACATTTCTTGTCTTAGCTGCTTTATAGTTTTCTCTATTCTATATTTCCATGATGGTATTAGCTTTCACCCCCTTTTCCCTCGCTACCCTGTATTCCTGTGGTAGAACTTTATCAGTTATTAATTTAGCAGCACAGTAATATATTCTGTTTACTTCTGTTATATCGCATGGGTCTCTATGGACAGTTCTAATTACTATGTTCATTTGTTTTATCAAGCTTCTGACTTTTGGGGTTTTATTAACCTTCTGCAGTCTATTTCTCTCATTGATCTTTATATATCTATCTTTGTCTATTAAATCAAGCAATTCTTCTCTTAACTCCTTTTCTTCCATACTGAGGTCACATCCCTTGTTTTCCATATCCTGCGGTCATTCTATAGAAGATTCTATAGCATCTTCCTGTGGCACATTCTCTTCAATTTCATCTTGTGTCATCTGTTGTTCTGTCATATAGGAACTCACTGGCCTATCAACCCTCAACATTTGACTGCATCAGAGTTTCCACAGTTTCCTCTTCCTTTCCTTGCTGTCTAGCTTCAAGTGAACGTTTATACTTGTTTCCTGTGGAAGGCTGCAAAATATCTTGATATGGCACCTGACCAATTGCTTCCTGTTCCACTGGTTTCCCCTTAATTTGGCTATCCATTGCTCTGTCCTGTTGTGGCGCTTTCTGCTTTTGATTTTCTACACTGAATCTTTCTCTTTGCAGCTGTTCCATTCCCTCAATTTCTATTTCTTCATTACTAATCTCTTTTACTACCTTTCCTCTTAATCTTCCTATTTTTTGTATTGTAAAGTAAAGTTTTCCAAATCCGGATTCCTTTGCCTATATTTAATCTGTGCATGTGTGTGTGTGTGGACATGTGTATCTATGTTTGCTGAAGTATGAATGTGGTAAGGATGCATTTATGTCTGCGTGTGTGTGTGTGTGTGTGTGTGTGTGTGTGTGTGTGTGTGTGTCTGGTAACTTGCATGCATGTATGAGTGAGTGTTTCTGTGACTGTGACCTAGTGTGTAGAAGCTTGTTTTTCAATGTGTGGATGTGTGTCCATGAGTAGGAAGTGTGTTTGTGTGTGTGTGTGTGTTTGTGTGTGCACGTGCATGCATATGTGGGCGGGTTCATGGTTTCCAGATGTGTGCACACTTTCTGGAGTACCTATACTACTGTGATATGTGGGCAGAACACTAGTATGGACGACTCTGTTAGGGCAGTATTCATTTCACAGATATGGTAATGAACCCCAAAGAATGTGTTTCTCTGTGTGGTTTTACAAAGTCTTTTAATGGACCCCCCCCCCTCTGTCTCTCTTAATGCAGGCAGAAAGTAGGTTTCTGGATCCAGCCTATGATATTTTAGAAATGTTTTCACTTGATTTTCTTAATAGATTTGTTTTTCTTTAAGGGTTTATGTGAAAAGGCACTTCTAAATCTCTTTAACATTATAAGAATTGATATTAAGCTGTCATTTAGCTTTCACTAACAGCAGACCATTTGTGACATCACCCCCCTTACAGACTTACAATATGCTTACGACAATTCTAAAATCTGAATCCACTGTTGAGTCAAGTCTCAGAGCATTTGAAGAATGTATTCTGTATATTTTTGTTGCTAATATCCTTACTGGCGTACTGAGACTCTTGACTGTAAGTCCCATTGTTCTTACTAGCAGCACGTGTATGTGTATCACAAAAAAGGCATTGCATATGATAATGTGTCCTGCTCTATGTTCTGTTAGGAGCAGCAGATCAGGGAATACATTCAAGAAATGGGGAGGGAGATTACAGATGGTTCGTTGTTAATGAAAGCTAAATGGCAGTGAGAGATTGGTGCAAAGACATGGCTCTATTAAGAATGCCATGGTGAAATGTTTAATAATCTGTGAAAAAATATTGGTTTTGCTAATTAGATGTGTACAAATTTTGCATCATATACTCCCGTTATCAGTTTATCTGCCACCTTCAGTGCCTGTTTCATTGTGTTTTACAGTCTGGTTGTCAATAAGGGTAAACTGAGTGAAAATGACAAGACAGTTTGATGTACTATGGAAATGGTGGCAAATCTGTGGCGCAGAGAGATAAAGACCAGACTGTGGCTTTGATGATACTGATTTACATAGCATCTCATGCACTGGAATAGTGAAGAAGACACACTAATGAGTGTTTGCTGGTGATTCACCCATCTCAAGGGGAGGGTGGCAATCAACCCTCTGCTGCAGGGACCTCTTGAGGAGACTGGCTTTGGATGTAACAATGTTATGTGCTTGGTGTACACTAAGTATACATAACACTATTGCAGAATTTCAACACACATAGAGTAACGCACATGATATTACAGGGTCAGTACTGTGCATTTCCACTTTAGCAGCATGCAGTCCAGATCTGTACATGGTGGGATTAGGCTTATTAAAATTAAAATCTCCTCCATTGTCTTATGTGCCTAGGTGTAGGGTAGGTCTCTTGCAAAGGGAAAAATTAAGGCCCACCATTAAACATAAGATGCTCATCTGTGGAGGTGAAATCAGTCCTTCAGACCAGTGGGAGAAAGATGGTCTTAGTGCATGGTAACACAGAATAGGGGACAAACCCCTTTCTTGGTTGCCTGGATGACAGCCTAAGAACCAAAATGACAACGGGGCAACTAAAAAGCAAAAACAATTCAAAATACACAAGCACTAAGTGGAAATCAGCCAAACTACTTTAATTCGCTAATATATCAATTAAGCACTCCATCAAAGTAAAAGGACTTCATCACAACAATTAATACAAACAAAGCAACTTATTTAAATACATACATAAGTTCACATGTTGTTCAAGCCCACCCAATAATATAATTCAAGTTAAATTTAAAATGACAAAGAGGGTAATTCAATAAAGCCTACCCATTTTTTTTTTCATGTAGGCATCACACCACAATACTTACATGGATGTAAACATATTAAGATTCAGTAAATACTGCTGAGCGGCGCACATGCATCTGCAAACACGGAAAATCCTGAGGCATGCAAATTGCCTCATAAGCAGGTGAATTTCATGCAAATGAAGCAGGTTGAGTGATCCAACAAGCAAGTACAGGAGTCTAGACAGACAAAAGTGGGTGTAAAACTGTAAAATGTGGACATAAATCCTCTGAAAATGTCACACCACATACACATTTGAGCAAAACTAGTATTCAGGATGTCAGAAAGAGTAAGGGAGTAAGTGAAATTAATATAATCTCATCATGTTTGCTCTACTCGCCACAGTGTGCAAACATGCTTAAGGGAAAAAAAATAGGAAAAAAAGAATTTTATACTATGTGACGAAATGTATTACAGGACCTTACGTGGGGTCCCTACAATGGAGCATTGCTGCTGTTGTTAAAGTGATAGAGCTATGAAGTGTGTAGTTTCCAAGTTTTCAGCACAGATATGTATGCAAATGAGGTGGATTATTGAATAGCAGAAAGGAGTAATTCCATCCACATATCCCCTTTGGGTAAGCACTTAGACCATGTTGATGTTTACACAGGATGTGGCTGACATTAGAGGAGGCATGTCCTCTCACTTCTAGGCTCTTTTAAGCTTAGTTTCACATGTTTGCATGGCATGCCACCTGGCTGAGCACGTTCTTAAAACCGGATGTATTCAAATGTATTGATTTTTGACCTTTGTATAAGCTATACTGAATGGTGTGGTGCTGTGCGCATTGTCACTCACTGAAATAGGGCCATTAAATGATATGAATGATATTGTAGGCAGGTGAAATGTATCGTAGTTAGCCAGTCATACATTCTGGACCTACAACAGAGTTGTGTAAAGTATGCATACATCCTACCTTCTGATTTTCCCCAATACTCTAGACCATTGTAGTACAGACTTGAGAATTTTAACTGAGGTAATGCTAGGGGATGATGCAGGCCTGCTATGTCTGTATGTGCTAGATGCTGAAGTTAGTGCTGCAGGTGCTGCTGACAATAGGCCTAGGCAAAGAAGGAAAAGAGTGTTCAGGCCCAGGGTAACCCTCCAAAAGCTACATGAGCTGGAGACTGTAGAGCGCTACAGGGTGGACAGGGACATGCTACAAGAACTCACTGAGCTCTGCAGCCCTCAACTCAGACCCAGATCCAACAGAGGGGAACCCATCCCAGTGGAAACAAAGGTGTATGTAGCCCTTAGGATGCTAGCTACAGGTACTTTCCAAAGACCAACTGGGGACATGATGGAGGTTTCACAGGCTTCTGCATCCGGGATGCTCTACCAGTTCCTGGATGCCATGCTACCACATGTCAGTGAGCACATATATTTTCCCTTCACCACTGAGGTGAGTGCAAGCAATATGCAGCACTTCTACCATGTAGCATACTAACCTGAGGTACTGGGTGCTATAGATTGCATTCATGTACCAATCAAGGTACCACCTGGCGAGGAGGGTAGAATCTACATCAACTGCAAGGGGTACGACTCCATCAACTGCAAGGTTGTGTACAGTGGCCAGGGATTTATCCTGAATGTGTGTGCTGGCAGCCCTAGCAGTTATCATGACTCCCATATCTGGCACGCATCACAGCTGTAGCAGATATTTGCTAGGGGGACATCCCACACAGCCATTTACTGGGAGATGCTGGCTACATCTTGAAACCATGGTGGATGACACCCATCAGAAATGCACACACACCCATGGAGGAATGCCATAATAAGGCACACGCACATACTAGGAGCATCATAGAGCATGTGTTTGGGCTTCTGAAGTCACAGTTCCAGTGCCTAGATATATCTAGTGTAGTCTTGCAGTTCTCTACAGCTGCACGTGCACATACATTCACAAATGTGCTATGCTACACAATCTCATACTGTGGAAACAGCTGCAGCAGGATCTAAAAAGGGAAGGGATGCATGGCCCCCCAACAGTGCTTAGGTCACCACAGCCACAGTCACAGGAGGACTAAGAGGAAGAACCCCCTGCTGCTGTCCCTTTAGGCAGATGTAGGTATTCTTTGTATACCCTGGCTTTGGCTAAGAGACAATGCATAGCACATTCACTGACAACCTTATGACCTAGGGACTGACACCTTACTCCTTCTGACATGTATATATATCTATATATATATATATATATATATATATATATATATATATATATATATTAAAATTGATGCCAGGCAATCCACAGGACCGAACATATCCATGTATTGGCTGTGTACTATTTGTATCAGACAGAGTCAGCCCTGAACTGCACTTCTGTCAACTGTTGCATTTGCAAGGTAAGTCTCTAACCTACACAATACTTGTAAGGGTTAGTATGATATGGCATTGTATGTATGGACCTGCTACATTTATCCAAGTAAATATAGTGGGCTATTTGGTCAGAAGTAACATCCACGAGACTACAGATACCCAGTCCACTATCATGTGTCCTTTAATATTCACTAGGCCTCGTGCATGGAATATTCACTAAATCAGTCAAGGGAGATGTTACACTTTTGGGTTACATAATATTTGGACTTCTGTGTATCCTAGCAGAACATGTGCTGTTGTTCTCCTGCCCCTAACATAACACTGTTCCCATACAACTGCTTTAACAATAACTCATCAATGGTATATCAGCAGTCTACGAAATCTCAGGGAAGTAACATAGAAACTGATCATACATTGTATGTCTCACTTAATGCAGGAATAACAAAGTACATATTTATACTGTTGATTGTGTGATTAATGACTTCTCACTGTCAGGCAGCTTGTGTGGATCAGTAAACTAGGGAAGTTAGCATGTGTGATGGTGTTGATGGTTCTAAACTGGAAGTATCCATGTCTTTTTTGGATGAGAGGTATTATTATGTTCTTTTTTTTACAGACTGTCAGAGTGTGTGTGTGTGTGTGTGTGTGTGTGTGTGTGTGGTTTAACTTTATTAACCTCTGTCACATATTAATTATAACAGACAGCTGAAGAGTGCTATGGACAATTTAAGTGAAGTGCAGTACTGCAGAAACAGGGACAGATGTCATTGTCTGTAACACACACAATCCTGGACTGGAGTACAGGTAGTTGTGGACTGGAGTCAGTTTATAAGTGCTGACAATCTCACTGGCCATGCTCATACAATTAGTTAGAAAAAAGAGCAATTCTGTTGCTCCTTGCTCAAAATGACCTGTTATGTATAGATATGTCTATACATACATATATGTATACATCCCTGTCTGTCACTGTCTCTCTCTCTCCCATAGTTAGTATAGCCATTTCCATGTATATACAGAGATATACCTACGTATACCTATATATACCTATATATATATATATATATATATATATATATATATATATATGTATATTTATATATATATATATATATATATATATATATGTATATGTATATTTATATATATATATATATATATATATATATATATAAAATATCTCAGACTCTCCCCATATAGCTACATAACACACACACACACACACATATATATATATATATATATATATATATATATGTACATCATACCCAAACACACACAGCTACTTTTATATATACATCCCTGTTATATATAGAAATATGTGTGGATGTCTGTATTGTCCTACATTCCCTGATAATGGTGATTAAAGCTACACTATCACACATCTATAATGTTGCTCAAAGGATCCAAAGTAAGGGCTCAACAGTACATATTGCACTTACCTACATACCCCTGTGCCTGCTGGATGTTACCACACATATAACAACAGGTGAGCAGGTGGTGAAATGTGTAATGTTGCCTACGCATGCATGGGCAGGGCACATTGTTCCTGCCCACAGGCTTGCCCAGCCAAATGCAAACAGCCACATATGGCCGAACTGGTAACTGTAGCCATATAGTTAGGATACATAACAGTTATCTGACTTCTAGGCTACTAGATGCAGACAACAGTATGAAGCAAGATAACTCTGTAGGCCACAGACCCAGTTCAATACAAGCCTAGTTTATGTAATCCACAAGTAGTTTGCCTGCAGTTCTGTATAAAACATACGTCACCTGTGGTATGTGCAATAAGTACTAGGATCTATAGTGTGTAAGACTAAATAGGTATTCTAATTTCACTCTAGGCCACTCAGTGTGTGTGTGTGTGTGTGTGTGTGTGTGTGTATGTGTGTGTGTGTGTGTGTGTGTGTGTGTGTGTGTGTGTGTGTGTGTGTGTGTGTGTGTGTGTGTGTGTATCTTCCTGTAAAATATCTGAGAATCCCTCATTGACTTCCAATCTGCAATGGTTCTGCACATTTTGGCCCTGTAAGTTGCAGCTGGCTTCCAAACTGCCCTCTTCTACAAAGCCTGCTAATGTCATCTACCTTAAGACTACCAGCTGCCATTGCAGTTTCAGTCTTAAACCATGGCACATGTGATAAATACTGTAATCTACACTATTTAAGACTAGATAGAGGTTCTAATCTCAGTCTGGGCTACTCGATGTGTGTTTCTCTGTATAATGTAAATATGATCACCTCAGTAACTTAGAAAGAGATAGGGTTTTGCAGTATTTTGGTTGTAGCAGGTGATGTGGGCCTCCAAATGTCTGACCACAACTAGGCCTGCTGATGTCATCAAGCATAAGATGTCCTAAAGAGGTAGTAATAGCAGACGTGAGGTGTAGCATATGTATCATGTACTATGATCTATAGTGTGCACCATTAGATAGATAAGTATTCTAATCTACATGCTGCCAACTTGGAGTATGTGTGTGTGTATACTGCGCCATGTCCTGTAAACAGTAATTGGAAGTGGTGCTATCCTCAGTGTGGCCAGGTTTGTGTGTGTGGCTGTTAGAACATTTTACATCAGCTTACGGAATCATAGGATATTTGAACTTTAGTAGCATAATGACCCTACAGCCCTCGCAATCCTAGCCAAGTTTTTCCCCTTATTTATGTGACCAGCACATTTGCCCCTACCCACAAGGGACACAGGCAGAAGCTCTGTGGTGAAATGATGGTCACCCAGCCAATCATTCAGATAGCATCTGACAAGGTCCATTGAGGTGCTCTGTTTGCCATTAGGCAGGATTCTGTTTTAAAGGTGTGTTAAAGTCTGCTAGACAGATGTCTCCCACCAGCATGTATTACTAATGTCACATACCAGGTTAATATCCTAAGAGTGAGTGGTCCATGTACCATGACACCTACAGATATGCAGCATTTCAATCAAGCAGGGTCACACATTGCCTCATATACAAGGCAGAGATCACTTCTCAGTAGTCTATATACCACAGGCTGCAATGACTAGTGATTTCAGATGATCCCCATTGAACAGATATCTCCTGGAAGGGATCATTGTGTTGTGTGCAATTGCCAGTAATGTTTGGAAAGGTACATTACCAAATGGTCATTGCACTCAGATATTGGCATGCCAAGGGAAAAGTATGTGCAGGTTATGAGTATGTCAATTTCAGGTGACTGTGCCCTCAGTTATGACATATGATTCCTGTCTTACCACTGGGAAGACAGGGTGATCTCAGGTACATTAGGTGTAAAACTCTGTGGCCAGGTCTGTGTGCCCAGGTCTATCACCCCCGTGTATGTACATCACATGTGGCTCCTGATGTGCTACTTACCAGGAACATAGGTGTTACCAATGAAAATGATCCTACTTATATATTTGCATGTCCTTTATGGCCATTAGTATGTCAACAGGCATTTGTTCATCAATACCCTCTTATAGGATATTGACATAACTCACAGACTCTATGACTGCTCATAGTTTGCAGGCATCAGCCAACGTTGTCAGCCACAGACATTCAGGTTTCACTTCTGTCATGGTTAAATGGATTCCAAGCAGTACAGGTCCCATGACTGAGCCCTGTTGAACACTGCTGCTTACAGAGCAGCTATTGGAGGCGGATTTCCCTGTTTTGAGCATGTTTTCATTAGTGACTACTTAGTGACCCCTCTAATGATACTACCATGGATGCCTAAGTGGGTGCTTTTGTCAATGATGCCTTTGTGGGGGATAGAGTCACATGGCTTGGCTAAGTCCAGGGGGTTGTATGCCCTGATGTCCCCTCACCCAGATCCTTGGTGACTGCCTCAGGCATGTCCCCCAGGTTTAACAGCCATGATCTCCCTGTCAGAAATCCAAACTGTGTATGGTCAACTGTTTGTAGGTTACATATATGTTTGCTAATCAGCTCCATGATGATTTTCCTCCATGAGTGTACAGTTATGGCTACTCAGGCAAATAGTTCTATAGTTCCAGTGGTCAGTGGATGCACTGCAACTGTGCAAGGGGATAACAGTTGCCTTGCAAAATTCCTGTAATCACGGCTGCATAGATAAAAGCCACACACTCCAAAGTCAAGAACACAGCATCCATGGGACCTGTCAACATCCCAAGCTGCATTCTACATGAACTACAGAACAAACTGGCACCCCACCTAAGTACCATGTTCAATCATAGCCACACCTCAGGCTTTGTGCCCGTTGAATGGTGCACAGTGATGGTTATCCCACTCCACAAGGGGGGAGCCACCACAGACCCTGGGAACTACCACCCCATTAGCCTGACGAGCTTGGTCTGCAAGACCATGGGACGTATCATCATGGAACTTATAAACAAAGACATTGGTAATCTCCAAACTCTTGGCCCCACCCAGTTTGGGTTTGTAAAAGGTAGATCATGTCTCCTAAACCTGATAGACTTCTTTGAAGCAGTCACCAAAGCCATAGACGAGGGTAAGGTGGTTCACACAGCCTATTAGATCTTGCCAAGGCATTCAACACCATCCCCCATTCTGGAATTATAGATAAACTCACTAAACTAGGTTTAAATCCCTATGTCACAAGATGGGTAGCCAACTGGCGCACTGACAGAACCCACACTGTGAAAGTAGCAGACTCCAAATCCGACTTCAGACCACTGACAAGTGGAATACCACAGGGTTCAGTCCTGGGTCCTCTCCTGTTTGGTATCTATTTCTCTGAAGTACAGGCTAACACAGAAGGTCTTTGGCTAGCAAAGTTTGCAGATAACTGCAAACTAGGAGCCATAATTGAAACTCCTAATGATGTGGACATCCTACAAAAGGGCCTCACTGAGACAGATGCCTGTTGTCAAAGCCATGGCCTCAAGCTCAATGCCAAAAAGTACATTGTCATCCCCTTTGGTAAAAACTCTGTACCCATGAACTACAACATAGGTGGTAGTATACTTAACACCAAAAGTGTGATAAGAGACCTTGGGACACAACTGGACAGTAGTCTCTCCTTGATAATCACATCACCACAGTAGTCAGGAAATCCTTCTACGTGGCACACCTCATCACAAAAGGTTTCTCATCCAGAAAAAAAGAGGTCATTGTTCCCCTCTGCTCATCACTCATTAGACCCATTATAGAGTACAATGCCCCTTTTGGTATGTACCTCACAAGACATCTACAACAACTGGAAAGGCTGCAGAAATACCTCACAAAGAGGATTACCAGCCTCAAACAGCTGCCCTATGCAGACCATCTAAAAAAACTCCAGCTTTACTCCGTCACATATCACCTACTCAGAGGTGATGTCTGCCTAACATTCAAAGTTATGTCAAACCCAATGCTGTTGGACATGCACCACTTAAAGAAGTCCAAATCCCTCCGAGCTACACGGTCTAGAGACCTAAACATTGTCACCACAATAAACAGAACTTGCCGGAGGGATGGATTCCTGTCCCAGAGACTTCCCATACTCTGGAATAAACTACCTATCTATATCAAACAAAGCTCCTCATTAGTACTCTTCAAAAAAAATCTTGATGATTGGATGGGAAATAGGAAATTCACCCCAGGGATCACTTCTGTGGCTCTGCTCAACAGTGGCATGCTGTGACATAGACACAAGCATGATTGTATTGCTAATGGCACTATCAATGACTGCTGATATGTGGAAAGTGTTCCCACCCCTCTACTCCTATGCCACACAAACACAACATGTGACAGATGTGACTGTATTTCAAACCTTGATTCCATGGTGTCTCAAACAGCAGTCAGTACATATGGCCATGAACATTTTACCAACATGCACAGCTCCTTCTCCATGCACACTCACATCACACACACCTACACGTGTGCAGCTCCTTACCAGATGCATTCCCAAACAACAGACACCTCAGGAAATCATACCTCTGGAGAGCACAGTATACATAATAGTTCGGTAGTGTCATGACAGTTGGTGAAATGTAACATGTCACCTTTATGTAGGTCCCCTAAGGTAACACAGCACCTGACAGTGTGCTATAGAAAGCTTTGCCAGCTATGTGGATCTTGGACTGTCCATAAATCTGTTATTAGGCTTGGTCCCAATATAATACCTGCAAATGTGACACTGTGCAAGTCCAGCAAAGTTAGTGTCATGCTGCCACACCCTTGGGGTTGACAGCCTGAAACACAGTGTTTGTAGGCACTCCTTGCAGTGAAGTTGTGGATGTTCGTCCATGCACAGAGGACTTGTTCAACTTTGCTGACATTACGTTGGCCTTGCAATCATACAATGCCTGTCAAGCAACCAGACAGCAAACTGGTTGTTGTGTGACAAGATGTGGGAACACAGATATAACTTCCAGGTACATAACTGTATAGTATGACATACTTACATGTGGCAGGTGGACACACTTTGGCCAAAGGTGGCCAGTCTCCTGTAGTAAGCCTCAAAGCCATGTCATGCAGATATCCACCATTAATCTGTTGAAGCACAGGATGCATGAAGTGCTGTGAAATTGTCACCTAAGATGGATCACCACTGCTGTGCTGCTTGTTTCAGCAAGCCTGGACATCTATGTCACTGGACATTGCACATTATATTGTGACATTAGCTGTGCTCATAATCACTATCTGGTCAGTTTCCTAGTAGCATACCACCAACGCTGGCTCAGAAGGCATAATACATGCAAAAGCCAACTGATTGCTCAGGTTACTGTTTAAGGCATCTACCTGCAGAAGAGTATGTAAAGCCTACAGAGCCTTTCATGATGTGGGACAAGTATGTGGATGAATAAAGAGGCTGTGTCCAGTTTCTCATCACGAGCTTCATGGTAATGGTTTGCATTTGATGACAGAAAAGGTATCGGAGCATGGTACCCCATGAGAGAGTGGTTGTGTTGAGACCAGCATTAGTAGTAGCCAGGCACCAACAATTCAGGGATCTCCCCTGCTTTCTTCATTCTTCACAAGGTAATTGTGTCCTTCCAGTACACACCACATAAGTAGTGTCCAACTCTAGAATACTGGTGTAAAACCTCCTGCCATACCTTCACAAGTTATACATATTACCCCTCCCTCCATTGTTTGTATGTGCTCTGTACAAACACCTTGGGTGACTATTTTCTTGGAGCACAATGGAAGTAACTGCAATACTTAGTTGTACAAAGGACAACTAGCATGAAGTGCCAAGCAGTGCCTCTGGATCTCTCAGCTTTCTGATATGTAAAGTCATGAAAGGAGTTAGCATGGATACAATCAGTAACAATGTCATACACCTGCTGACACTGAACTAAACACAGTTTGTTGTGCTCAAGGGCAGACCATGCTTACCTACCCTAACCAGTGGACCTCAGTGAGTGTTACACTATGTAACAGATGGTGGAAATATGATTCACTTCACCTACCATCACCTGACACAGTTTTTGACATTATTAGGCCAGCAGACCATGCTGAAAACTGTGTAGATTATTTACAGACTGGTATGTCAGCTGGTGGATTGCCAAATGTCTGATAGTGATAATCTGGGAAGATAGCATTGGGTAGTCCAATGCTACAATGATGTGAGTTACCAGTTTACTTCCCTCAGACATCATTAGTGGAGTAACCCTTCTAGCCATTCACTTCTCTGCAGTCACAGCCACTGTCAGTGACCTCTGACTGACTACATTAGCAGGTGAGTGCATATCCAGATCTGTCACTGCATCCTACACAGAATCAACAGTTATGCAGGATGGTCTGAGACACACATTCAGTTGTTGTCAGAGCCACTGACAAATAGTAAATGCCAAGGACTGCACAATACTATCTTTTTGGAAGTCATCAACCTCTGGAACATATAGTAGTGTCTTCATACCACACACAGTTGAACCATTACTCATGGACTTATGGACATAGAGAGTACTGTAGCCTTTGGCTTTGACTGGTTGGTAAGATGTGGAGATCCATTCAATTTTTTATAACCTATACAGAAAGGTACAGCATGTAAATCCCAGACTGTTATCATTATACTTTATTTGGCACTCATCACACCTATCATTGAGTGCAATGGCACCTTTGCTATGTCACTACACGGGCATATCTTACAACTGTAGCAGCTAAATACATTCCATGATAAACCAATACATATTTTAGATAACATGTCCTCTGCAGACTGTGTCAAGGCTGTACATGTGTAGTCTGTCTCCTACATGCTTTGGAGGGGATGTGTATGGCTGCCATACAGGGAGGTGTCAGATCCAACTGTGTACCTCCCACTTATCCCAGACAGGACTAACACATGAATTGCCTGTCCTATACACCTACACCATCACTGTGGTATTAATAGTACATGCTGGAGAGACAGGTATGTAACACACACACTACACTCTATATGTAACAGGCTCCCCGTGCATGTGAAGCACACATTTGCTGTAACACACATCATATGCAAGTTGCACAATGGGATGCAGAACAAGACATTCATAACTGGTGAAGGATAAATGTCTGTAACAGACACAGGACTTTTGTAGATGGGTCATTCCAGCACTGCAGCTTGTAGATGTGTTAGCTCCCAAAACCCTGGTGACACTTACCAAGGGTATCAGACCTTTTCACAGATTAGGAATGCCTGACTACGCTGAATGATGTCATTGTCCTTGTTAGCCTGTTATACACATATGGACTTATGGAGCCATGCACCGATAGTGCTGTACCTTGCTGAGGACTTATTTCTTCTGTTTTGACATTCTATCCTGTGCTGTGATGTCTATGGGTTTATTGCTGCTGTGTATCCATAGGTGTCTCCTACAGACTCCTGAAAGTGAACCATAAACAAGTCCATGACACAACTTTCACCATATTAGTATACAGCCATTACAACATCATACAACATAAGGCACACAAACATTATGTGGCTTACTCATTACAAATGTCAGCATACAGTATGTGTCAGTGACCAGTACAAATGGCATGGCAAAGCATCACTGGATTACACAATTACATATTCATTTATATAGTCACCCTGTGCATCAGACACATACCTTCCCTGGACTGATAATGAGGATGACAGGGATGTGGCACAGGTATCATCACTTGCACAGGGTGTTGTGTGTGTGTGTAGGAGGCCTAGGCTGACACAATAGGTTGAAAGCATGTGTGTGATTCAGGAAGGGAAGCGGGCAAGATGGAACATGGAAATGTGCTGTGTGTGTCTTTAGCTGACCTGATTTTGACAGTGGTGTGTGATTGTGTGAACATAGTCAATCTCAGTGCTAGCCCTACATGTGTGTATGTTGGACAGCTTTGTACCATGCATGGTAGAGCTGACAGTTCACCATCTATGCCCCTAAACACGGGAACTGTCTCTGTCAGGAGTTGCACTTGCACCTCTATGCCCAAGGTCAGAAGTGGTGCTAGTACCTGATGGTGACTGCTGTCTGCTGGGACCATGTCCTCCATGGGAATGCCCAGGACCATAAGCCCATGGCCTGCCATGTCCTGGTGTGGACAACACACTCCACTCTGGAGCACTGGATGTACTGCCACTACGGGATCATGATTGTGCATGGCCACGTGGACTCTCAGCAGATGGAGCTGCTAACCTGCATCCACAAGTCTGACGCTCAACTCCAACCAGCTGTTCCACCACAGGTAATGTGTGTTCCAAGACAGATATTCTACAATCTGTCTCACACCAACGTCTTTCCACTGCATCAGTGAACCAATCCAGTGTATCAGCAATGCGGTGGAGGCAGTCACGGATGTCAGACTGTGCTGCATCCATAACTCTGAGCATTCACCTGGAGTTCCTTTTACAACATGCCTTTGCCTCCATGACAGCCTGAACTGTATGCCAAGTGACCTGTGGTGAGAAACCTGCAACAGGTGGTTGAGGGAGAGTAGGCCTCCTACGACCACCCCTATCAATCTGCCTGTGTGGAACCTTGCCAGCTGTCTGGATATGGCCATTGTTGACACTCATTGGAGCCATAGATGACACACTTTCCTGTTCAATGTCCACACTCTCTGACTGTCTAATATCTTTGGCCTCCGGGGACTGGGTATGTGGAGGCATACTGACTGTGTTTGGTGATAATGAGGGCAGAAGAGGGATGCAAACCTCTGGGACAGATTCAGCCAGCCCCTGAAATCCCCACCTGTGCCTCACTTTTGCCACCATCAACATCAGAGTCTGAAGAGACACTGACATCACGCTGTACAGGGGACAGAGACCAACCCCCCTGGTTACCTGTGATAAAAAAGGGAAAAGCAGTACATTAATACCTGCACTATTATGCTCTGCAATACTATGTTGCAATTGTGGGAGCTGTGGCAGCCTTGCTGTAGAGGCAGAACCAGACAGAGCCATTCCACTGCAAATTAAGGCATGTGTGTAAGATAAGTATGTTAGGCAATGGTATCACTAACAGAGTACTAGGCAACATGTTTGTTGTGCTCTTGATCAATATAGGGGATAACTATACCATTATGTCAACCATGTGGGCAACTGCCAGGCCATGTGTTACTTTATGGTATTTATTTGGAACATGTGTTCTAGCAGTCCTTGTTAGTAGCAGTACCTCCATATGTGTATGTTAATTGTGCAGCTGTGCTAATCTGTAATATCATTATGGAATGAATGTGTGCTGCACAATGATATTATTTGGCCTCATTTGCATTACCTAAGTTAAACTCCTCTGTGAATGCATATTAGTGCATGACCTAAGACTTTATGTACTTTACAGTGTTGCTATAGGGATATGTAAAGAGTGTTCCTATCTACAGTTCTTTGACTTCCATCATTGAAAAGCAGACATTGCATTTGAAATGTATTGTGTGGATAAAGAGTGGATGACTCAGTCATTCATTGATGACGTCACAATAATGTAATTTAAATGCCACACACCACTGGAGCTGAACCCAGGACCATGTGTGGCAAAACTTACTGATCACAGTGCATTTAACAGACTGGGCAACTCATTCATTGTTACAACATCTGTATTTGTGAAGATATAAGTGAACGTATACAGGCTGTGACATACCTTCAGTACATCCATTATTATGTGCCTGGCTTTATAGGGACATATTTCTCCACCAGAGTTCCAGTTGAACATGTATTTTGCCATTAATGTTTTAGAAAGTGTACTTCTACATGTTGCTGATAAAATTGCCCATTTACCTGCTATTAGAGACCTCACTTGCATCCATTATTCTGTGTCATTCTAGTGGTGTTGTCCTGTACTAGAATCCAAGTGACACTCCCAGTTTTTCCATCACTCTTTCAGCAAAACATCTTTAAAGAAAAGAAAAATGGGGAAATAGGAAATTGGTGAAATAGGGTGCAAGCAGGGGGAAAAACTTAGTGAAAGGCAGGTAGGTATGTGCAGGAAGGGTGTAGGAAAGAACCATAGCTATCCATTTCTTGTACAGCAACAACTGTGTACTTTGACAGAATTTGAAGAAGAATTTGAACTGTCACCCCCAGAGAGAGAGGAGTGAGGACAACATAACTGCATTGTCAAGCCAATTGGACCACATTACATGTGTCTGGTGGATGCGTGTGTGAAATGGAGAGCTATGTATGGGATGATATTTTGTTTTGGGACAGGTGCCCATTTTTTTAAGGTGAGAGTGGAATGATGGGGAAGGGACATATGTACGTATGGGGAGGTATGTTGGGAAGGTGAGGAAGCTTTTGCAGACAGACAAGACAGACAAGACAGCAGACAGGGGTGGTGTGTGACACAAGAGGGGGGTGAACACCTTGGATGGGGAGGGTGTTGTGGAATCCCAGTTTTAGATGCCTCCACAAGGTAGCAGCATGACTCAAGTCCCCACCCATGGGACGGCTGGCACTTGTCCTTCCCTGCCCTTGGGGTGGCAGTGGTGGAGGCTGGACTCTTAGGTAAGGTTGCTGCACCAGGGTGGTGAGCATGCCCTCCATCTGGCACAGGTAATGTCCATTCAAAACCTTGAAACACTATCCTTCACACCAATCCTCGTAGTTGGTCACGGGTGACATCACTACCCCCTCCACCACCGCTACCAGAGGGGGGCCTAGCCCTGGCCTGTGGGGCAGAATTACCCATTGCCACAGATAGTGCAGGGGCAGCAGAGGGGGCACCACAAGACTGCTGCTCAGACGTGCTGGGCCCTAGTGACACAGCTGGAGGAGTCAAGGCAGGTGGATCACCTGAAATGGGCCTACCTTGTCACTCTGTAGTAAATTAGATACAACAATACACTAAGGTTAGTAATAACCAAACCAATATTAGTATTAACATAATGGAACATAATATTGATTTATCCAAATACATACTTTGGTATATTATGCTGAACACAACAATAAATAACATAACAGTAAGTATATTAACAGCAAACCTGTAAGAGATAAACCATAAGGCCAACATAAGAATTAGTTTAACAGAATATATTAATATTAAATCATGTTAATAAGTAACATTAATAAATTAAAGAAGATGGGTGGGGAGAGAGAAAAACATACAATTAGTGAATTTGCAGATGATATTAATACACAGACTACTAATACATACTTCTACAGGTCTGCAGTGTCAGTTGTGAGTGCAGTGACTCAAATTCTTCTATAGATGATGTAGCATGTACAAACCTCTCAAAATGTTAGCTTGGAACTGTATGGGCCAAGCACTAACAAATGCAGGTACACAACTACATTGAACTGTTTTGCATAATGTGCACATACATAACTACCATGTGTTCTGTAAACGGACTTGCAAATACATTGCATTCCAGGTAATAATTTATCTGCTACTTACAGACCAAACAGATTGAGCAGTTGTCATTACATTACAAAAAGTCATGACATTTGAGAGGTATGTTTGTTTACATTAAGTAGAATAGACAGCTGTCATGTCTTAGTTGGCAGGCATGGGAGAAGAACCCAACAGCTGTGACTCCAATGGACATGTGCACATAATGTAACAATTGACTGCAGTGACATTAGAACAGACATGCAATGAATGCAGCCCTACTGCACTTATTTGAACATATTACTTATCAAACCACAGTCCTGCTTTACACTTTATTGTTATTGCTCCTTAGAATCTGTGAAGTATACACATATCTGCCCAGAATGCGGGCTACCTTTTCCATATACTTTATTCTTGGAGTGGGAGGAATACAGAGCATTATTTGACTGAAAGTGACCTGAAGACAGCCCTGAATCATACTGTGGGTTGTGCAGTACATTTATCAAGCAATTACTTTGCATTCTTTAATTATTTCAGTTTTACTGTTGACTGCAGTGACATTAGAACACACATGCAGTGAATACAGCCCTTCTGCATTTATTTGAACACATTACTTATCAAACCACAATCCTGCTTTAAACCTTATTGCTTACTGTTATTGTTTATTGTACTACAGTTATCAGAAAATATCCGTACTTTCCAAACTCACAACACATCCTGGCTAGGTGCCCAGCGTGAGACTGGACATTGTGAGCCTGTTCAGCTGCATTTGTTGGAAGAGAATCATGTCATTATGCACACCAATTTTGCACAGATTCTGCTTGTATTTTAGTAAAGTAGTGACAAACATACGGGGTATGCCCAGCCCTAGCCTCTAGGACCCAGGTGTCCAAGACTCCCCTCTGCCTTTGCTTCAGGTCATCAATAGTGGTGATGACACTATTCACCAGCCCGGGGGATAACAGTAGCACTGGTAACATCCCTGGCTAACTGATCCCATGCTTCAGTTTTACATTCTGAGCCCTGGTAACTACCCTGCAACAGCCAGGGTTCATAGTTCTGGACCAGGAGTTCAACAAACACTCTGGACTCCTGTACACCCCACCTCTGTGCCAGAAAGCACATTCCCTCATCAACACCAGTAGGTATAACAACACATTAGTAAGAATCCAGTGAATGCTGAGGAATTCCTGCCTATTGGCCTTAATATAGGCTGTTTTTCCATCCTTACAAATCATACTGTAACATTCAAAAAAGCGCAGTGTTGCTTGGCATTGGGCAAACCCACTTAGCGGAGCTGGGCATCGCATAAACTCGCGCAACCATGTTTTAGTGGAGCTTAGCAACACACAAACAGCAGTAGCCATTCACCATGTTTAAGCAGTGCTTAGCACTGTGCAGCTTTTCCAAGTGTAACAATTTTTTTTTTTTAAATTAAACTGCCCTTTAGGTCATCTCACACATTTCCACAGCAACAAATGTAAAAAGGTATGTCTGCTGGGGATGTGAACACAGGATCTACTACACTTTAGGCTGTTATTAAACCTATTCAGCTACTTGGATAGTGAGAAAACCAGTATACCTTCACATATACTATGTTGCTAAGCACCTAGCTGTGCAAACGGCCATTCAAAAAAAAAAATAAATAAAATAAAATAAAAAAATGTAGCTAACTATAACTAATTAATTGCATTTGCTTTTTATTTTTAGATGTCTGGCAGATGGCAGCTGTGCATGTGTAAATGCAGCTCAGCACTGCTGCACTCTGCGTCATGCCACACACATGGGCATAAAATAAATAAATAAATAAAAGTAAAAAAATCCCACAAGTATTACAACTCACACATATCTCTACACTAGCAGGGTACATTATAGGGATTCTTATCCTGTACATAGCATCTGTCCAGGTATTCCCTGTACAATCCACAACCACAGCACAGTCTCTACACTACTGCCTACACAGATTTAATATCCATGTTATTATGATCTCCCTCAGCAGTGCTCCATGATTAATATGCATGGCATGCTGCAAAGGGGGCACTGTGATCGTGCATATGGGTACATTCCATGTAGGGTCTACACAGAGCCTACTTGGACTTTATTGAATCCAGAGGAAAGACTTTAAAGTCATTAGCAATATTACTATATAAAAAGGGTCCAGAACTTACTATAAATATAAACATAAATTGATGAACCAATATAAAAATGAGTACAACATCAAACATCTAAAAATGAGAAACATTTCACTCCAAGACTAAAAATTAATTTCACCAAAATTACAAAACATATTGCTTCAGTTTTAAAGCACTAACTGTAAATGCATTGACATTTAAACCTAGGGTGCTATTCACATATGTCAGTAACTGCCATTTCAGTTCAAGCAGTTTAAGCTTCTTTTTCCACCCCCCCCCCCCCACACACACACACAGCATCTTGTTTCACCATGTCCAAGACAAAAAAATCTAAGTTAGTGGTCTGACAGCCTCTCAATATGTTTAAATAGAGCATTTTACTGACTGCAATATAAAATTTGCAGCATACTTGTCACAAAGTCACTTAAACTACCCTTTGAACAGCAGTTATAGTACCCTTTACTAATCAATTAACTCCAAGTCATAAGATTTATACTTTTCCCTTCAAATGTGTACTTTCATTGGTTGCACCCACCATAATTTTAAGCACCCCTTTTATTTATTTATTTATTTATTTTTTTTTTATTACTATATACTTCTGGAGTATGTTCTAAAATGTTTTTAAAACCTTTACTCTTACTAAATGTTCCCAAGATCTTATAGTTGTCACCACTAATTTGAAATATACTCCAATTACTTGTTAAGATATTCCTTATCTGCTTAGCATCTACATTATAAGTCATAGCCATTACTTTTTAAAAGCCTTTTTAAAAGCTTTGTCTTGTTTTATCTTATTGTCAGTCATAATCACATTATTATTTCTTATTGGAGGGGCATAGAGTCCCTCTACCCTTTTGATGGTCACTTCCCTAAATAATTCATGGACCAATTCCATTGGCTAGCCTCTTGTAAAAAAAAATCTCACCGAGTTCCTTACATTTTGTGAAAGGGATGGCAACTAGCAAAATGCAACAAAGAATTCAAATAAGTAGGCGTCTTATATATGTTGGAATTGGATGTCTGCCCCAGTGGTAGCCATCTGCAGACTTCAGGTAACTCATTTCCCTTATTTGGATGACCTCTTGCTTTAGACCTTCTCTCAGTAGCTCCTACTCTAAGTGTACTTCACTGTGCTTCTTCTCTACAGTGTATTATTCAACCTAAATCTCAAAACATCTGTGCTAAGCCTTTCTCCGGACACAAGATTCAAACCATACCAGTATTGGCTCTGTCCCCTCTTTCCAAAGTCCTCTTTCTGACTACCTACTTTCAGTCTCTTCTTCCTCTTCAGTCCCTCTGGTAAGGGAATTTCTTTGAGCACTGGGGTTCTTCGCATTCACCATTCTTATGGTGCCATTCGGCAGACTCCATATGAAAAAATTCAAATGGTATTTCAAAGCTGTTAGATTTCAGCATTGCAATACTCTGGAGGTTCTTGCCCTTCTCTTGCCTCATGTCTAGTTAATCTCCACTGGCAGATATATCAAATTCTCCTGAATCAGGGCCTGCCTTTCCAGGCTTCTTTTCCCACTCAGGAGTTGTACACAGATGCTTCCAATTAGGGTTGAAGAGCCTCCTCCAACAGCCACAGTGTCCATGGACTTTGGTCCCCTCAACAACTAGAAGACCAGTAGTGTAGCTCGGTCGGGGTGAGACGGGCAACTGAAGAAGCTGCAAAGTGTTAGGCGGACATGATCAGCCAATCCCAGTCACTGTTTAATGCATACCAGATTTTAAAAGTTGGTATTGCATTTGCAGTCATACCTGAGTGCTGTAGCATTCTCTGTGTGGTCTAAACTGTAGTTGGTGGTTGTTACATTGTAGCAAGCAATTTGCTAAAGTTGAAAGCATTTCTTTTTCTTTTAATTAAAACCTGAGTGCTATAGTACATTGTGCAGAGTATAAACTGTAACAAATGCTTGCTACATTTGTAGCCAGCAGTTTGCAACACTTCAAATGTAAATAAAACATATTTCTAAATTAAAATCTGAGACCTCTACTATGTGCAGAGTATAATCTGCAACAGCTGTTTGCTACATTTGTAGCAAGTAGTTTGCTACAGTTTAAATGTATAAAAAAAAATTAGATTCAAACCTGAGTATGATTCCTTGCAGAGTATAGATAGTAGCAGCAATTTAAAAGAAAAAAGACTGGAACCTTTCCAGGTACGTGACCGCAGACTTTTTTTTTTTTGCTCTTCTCTTGAAGACATCCATGGCGATGGATTGGATACTGTCTGCAGCTGAAGTAGGACATCTACTGTTATTGAAGATCTTACATAACTTTGTTCAGCTATTGTAGTTCATGATATATTAAATAAATATACCTACATAGTAGGAACATTTTATTAACATTAATGGATCCAGCTAAAGAAAATAATTTATCTCCTGCTTTCTTACTGCAACTTGCTATCAATGTAGATATGTATTGTATGTAAACTGAATAATTTTCAAAAAATGTATAGCATAGTATAGTGTCTACCAAGAAATGTAACTTGCTGAACCCAATGTAATTATCTGTGTGTGAGTGTGTGTGTGTGTGTGTGTGTGTGTTTTTTACTACAGTTTTATACAAAGCCATTGTTTCAGATTTGGAAGAATTAATTTAAAAATGAACTATAATTTGAATAGACTTGCATATCTGTTGAATTTGTATAATTTTTGTTGACTATTTTGATATAATAATAACTAAATCACTTGCTTCTATAATCATAATATATGACACCCTGTGCTTTCAGAAAGAAATAAAATTTCCATTGCAAGAATCCGTAAGAGGGAAGACCCAGATCATTCTTGCCTGACTGCAATGATAAGGATTATTGGTGGTTTAAAGTCTTCATGTATTTTAATATTAGCATAAATATGTTGATAAAGATTCCAAACTGAAGTTGCTATTTGGAAAGGGCATTCATAGTACCACAGTATGGATATAGTCCCTGCTGGTTATGTTCTTCCCTATGTTATTCATAGATGAATAGCAAAGAAATATAAAAGCTCTACACACTGTATCTTTTACACTGACATTCTGGATTGCTATAGACATTGATGGTAGTGTAACTGCAGTGTAGAAATGTATTCCATTCTTTATGTAAAGTGCATAGGAGCACACTGTACAAAGTGCTGTGCAAAGCAATCCGATGTCCAATTAATTCCACCCTCACTAGTAGCTCTTATTCTGAGCTATGTTTCATGACAGTGTAACACAGTACAATACAAAACAACATTTACAAAAGTATGCTCTTTTGAAACTAGATGCCCATTCCTGTACTGTGCTACTCCCTCATGCCTGACTTATCCGTAAAGATACCACAATCACTGGACATGCTGGCAGAGCTAGACTTATTACCATAATGTGGTAATGTGGAACTCTGGTGCTGTACAAACTCCCACTGGCAGCAACTCACTAGTATCTCTGTGTAAGAGGTAGGGGAGGTTTAACTGAGGTAGCAGGTTTTCTTGCACTTCAGGATATTCCATTGTCGGTAGGGATGTTCCTATTGTCATGGTGTTTGGATTTTTTGTATAAGAGCTAATATGCTTTTCATTATGTTGTGCAAACTATTAGCAGGGAAGGAAGATTGCTTCATTGACAAACAAACCTCCATTTAACTATATGTGACTGCTATCCCATCACATATTCCATGAGGCCAGCCACCACTACAGTGGGCTGTCTTGCTGGGTCACGTGCTACCAG
This sequence comes from Protopterus annectens, assembly GCF_019279795.1. Lineage (NCBI taxonomy): Eukaryota > Metazoa > Chordata > Ceratodontiformes > Protopteridae > Protopterus > Protopterus annectens. Next base: position 90,551,248 of record NC_056730.1, on the reverse strand, counting down.
GAGGAGCATGATATGCATACATACTCTCTGCATAGAGTATAATGCCTACACACTAGGGCAAGACTATAAACTTGGATTTCTTACACTGTGTGCTGATTTTTCTGAATCACTAAGGACTGTGGTATACAGCTGCACTGCATACCAGCCCTGCTCCACTGAACACTAGTGATTATTATAAATTGCTTTATCATATTGATAAGCATGGTTTTATAGTTGGTACATTAATCCCTCAATGATGTTCAACAGACTTATAATAAAAATGGTTTAAAATATACAATATTTATTTGTATTTAGTAAAATATATAATGTGTGTAACTCCCCCTCTCTCTCACTTTACTTTTTATTTTATATTGTGCCATAACCTACTCTTTGCAGATCTAGCCTATTCAAACAGTTTTTACCTCCTAGACAAAACTCCAGTACTAGGATATACAACACTTTGCACATTCTTATACTTTATGCTTAATGTATTTGCACTACAGTACATATATATATATATATATATATATATATATATATATATATATATATAAATATATATATATATATATATATCTATATATATACATACACACACCTATATATATATATATATATATATATATATATATCAGTTTAATTGTACTTTCTATATACTTCGTATTTGTATGTTATTACTGAGTACCCTCTGAAAATGGCCTCTGCCCAGTATGGCCAACCCAGTCAGCTAAATTTAAATAAATTAAATAAATAAATTACTGAAACCACATTGCTCTTGAAACCAATTGAATTTTGAAATGGACAACAAAAACAAATAGAAGTAAATATTTACTCATTAAATAACTATTGTTTCTTAACTAGGAAGTTCCAGTCAGGTACAAATGATTTTCTTTAAGGACCCATGGAGAAAAGCACCAACACAGTAACAAATCAGTACCAAGGAATGTAATTAACATAATACCTGGAAATGTAGAAGCACCACATAAACATCACTATTGAATAATTATGAACAATGAGTTGTATTAAGAATTTATCCTAAAATGCAGAGATAAAAGATAATAATATAGATTATTATGGTGATTGGTTCTATGCCATGCTGAGCAATTACTCTACACCTGAGTCCAAAAAATATTGCTCTGCCAGTCCCCTTCAGTGTATGCTAATGGGATATGGCAGAGGTCTACACCTAACTCCAAAATGGGAATCGGGTTCACCTCACCACAATTATTTGATGTTGTGGATTAGTGAAACTCACTAATGTACAAGCTCGAGCCATTGCTGATGCTGTTTGAAACGAATGGGCTTCTCAGTGAGGAAGATTATCTACATCTCTGTGTAAGTGGGTGCTACAGGCAATAGCTGGTGAGAAGCCAAACTGCCTTCAGTACCTGGATATGCGTACAGATGGAGCTATGTTGAAGGTTTCTGCAGCTGGGGGCCTGAGACTGAGCATACATGACTTTGTATAGTGCAAGCCACCCCCCAAAACTCCTTTTGGGACAGCTTCCAGTGCACTTTTGTTAAAAAATAGAAGTACTTTCATTGGTGGTATGGTGGTCCAGCATTTCTGGCTGTGTTCCTAATGGGGCAAATGCTGACTAGGCAATCATGCTGGTCGTCAAGCTTGCATTTACCAGTCCTTCCTACAGATTGTGATCTTGTACAGGAAGGCTTCATGGCCAATCAATTCCAAATGTATATCAGATCTGATACACAGTAAAGGTGGCAAGCTGCATATCTGTGGTTGGAGGAGAATGAACAAGTCAACAATTTAAAGTTGATGTTCCTGTGAAATATTTGCGCATTAAATAGAGCACCAAGCAGGCTGCTCCTAAAGTAATAGCCATTGTTTGAAAATCATCCATTTAGTCATCCTGAGAGAAAGGCAGTGGCATCTCAGAAGGTAAGCCTGATGCACATTTAGTAATCATATTATAGGCATCTTCATTGTTAAATGTGTGAGAAGAGTGGAGATAGGTTAGGATGCTGGGTGCACAGACTAGGCTGAGAAAGTGATTTGTCTAGCTGTAGACAGTTTTACGGATCAATAGATTAATTATTTGCATCGTATAACCAGCACAGGATGCCATTGGTAGAGGAAACCATAGATTTAGCATGCAGATTAAAGTTCAGTCCAATTTTTAGAGTACACCAAACAGTTCCAAAGAGGAAACAGTATCAAGAGGATATCTGTCACAGGACTTGAAGGGGTTATAAGATATTTCAGCTGCTATAATTAGTTTTGAAGAGTATACATTTTATTTTGGTAGTGTTGAAATGTAAGACTAATTTAATAAGGCATGCCTGATGGAGTTCAGAACTCTGTTATAGCTGGATTTTAACTTAAGGTTCACGTATAGAATGATAGGAAAGGAGTGGTAATAGCTGCTACCGGATCAGACTATCATGGCCAAAGTAGGATGACACACTGCTGAAGATGATGGAGATATTGATTTTCCACACATTTTCCTCTTCAAGGTGTGCTCTTACATTCCACTGGACCATACACAGGAATTATCTCATTGAAGGAACAGTATAATCACAGTACTGAAGACAGTTTAGAGGACAAGACACATGACAAAAAGAGGTTTTCAATGGTGGTGATTATACAGTAGGACTAGAAATGTAAATCTAAGGAGGCCGTACAAATGCATGTTGTTTCTGAGCTCCAAATACCAGGGATTCTGAGAAGCTGAAGTTTAGAGATGCTGAAGAAACACAAACAGGAATCCTACAACAAAGATTTAAAAATGAGGCTCTGACTGATACAGATAAAATAATACATTATGGATCTTTTTGCCTGAGAAAATAGTTCTCAAAATAATGGCATACTTTATGGAAAAATATGATGTGATGTTTCTACAAAGATCACAACTTACAGCTCGGTATTGCATTTGCTTCTTGGTATATCTTCATACATTCATGTAAATGAGTAATTATTTCTAGTTACTGTTAGGTAGTACAAGGAACCACTTCCTAACATCTTGTATATAAGAAATGCAGTTATCCTAGGTTCTGTAGAAGTACTATAGATAGTGACTGTGTTGTTCACTGTTGGGGTAATACAACTATTGTGATATTGCTGTGAGTGGACAGTTGCACTACTCTAATGTCACAATGCTACAAACTGGGATAGCTCTGAGCAAACCATGAAAAAATGCTAAAGGCTTTGGCAGAACTGAACACTTCCTTCAAAATTATTGTGAAATTTGCAGAGCATATTTCCAAAATTTAATCTGAGAGTTCTGTTGTCAGATAGTGAGGATGTCCAAATTGTTTTACTTTTCTTATTTTTTATTTATTCTGTTAAACAAGTAGGTGAACGTGACCACTGGAATCCTGTTTTTGGTCCTGACCTAATTTCAGTAAAAAGTGAAGAACTAAGTGTAGAGCAGAAGATGCAATAAAATAGAAAATGTTTTAAACAATTTATATAGTAATGCAGAAATGGCAGCATGAAGTAGAAAGCTGATACACATGTATATTAGAGAAATATTAGTACTGCTAGAAACAAACATGTCTCGTGGAATGTTATCCAGCAGGTGACTAAGACAGGTCGGATGAGATAGACAGATTTTAAGTTAACAAAGACGGCATCAGCATTCACACTGAAGTTGTACATTCTACATCCACCCCCAACAAAATGACAATCTGGACTAGCAGTCCAGAATCACTGTCTTCAATCAAAGTCATTTGAATGAACTTTTCAATGTTTCCACTTTTGGTGAAAACCAGTTGTGAATTTTGCCAGACAGTAGAGTCCTACATAGGTAAAATGCAGTCATAGCAATAGTGTAAAGTGGCAGGCATGTGTAATGTGTATTTCAGAAATAACAAAATCAACACAATTAATAAAATTATGTTTTTTCTGCCCCTGAACTTAAAATCCAACTTGCTATCTTCAAGTGTCCAAAAATGTCACAATCCACAAAATGGAACACCTAGTATAACTTTTGTTGTATAAACTCAACTTCTTGGACTGTGGAACAGCAAGCCTCCTTTAAACTATAATATGGCCTTGTTTTCCTTACATTACTTAACAGTACTTTGACAAAACAAACACATACACACACACACACACACACACACACACACACACACACACACTTGAAGCAACTTTGAGTTGGAGAGCACATTACGTAGGAGTGCTTTGCTGTCAAATGCATCTATTTATTTACTTTTATGCTTCTGCATTTTGTCCGTTTCTACATGAACTGGATACTACATAGTTAATTGTCAGTATTGTTTCAACTTCTTGAGCCACTAAAGCATTAAACCTGGACTCACCATTTGAAGAACACTGTTCATTCATTAACTTTTGTATACTTTTTAAAGCAGTTCTTGATATTTATGCCCTGTGAACCAACATCTAGGACAATAGCCATCACTTTAATGCAGATATAATATGATACTTCTGAAAATCCTGACAGCCTCAGATATGTGCTTAATTTTTTTTTGATTTTGTTATACTTTAATCTGAATATCTTTAATGGCTGTAATGAAAAGTAATTGTAATATCTTCACATGTGAGAGGCTTGTGGGCTATTTTTTGGAATAATGACAGTCTCAATACCTTTCCTGATGATTTTCTTTATTGATGCTATACTTTGGCTATAGTAAATTCTCTATAGCTTTGCCAGCTGCTACAGAAACGTGCATATTGTTATTCTGAATAATCAGGGTTGAAACATGTTATACTGACATGTACATGCATAATCAATGTCGAAACATGTTATATTGACTTGTACATGCATAAGGAGAGACAAGAAGCTCACTCACCAGAAAAATACTAAGGTCTGTTTTACTAGAATTCTCTGCAGATTCAGTGTAAAATTAACATCTTGAAGAAAGCCCAAGAATAAAGCAGATGATAGGTGGGGCACAGATCTGATACTTCCTATGGAGAAGATTCCCAAATTGCACAGCCTCAAATATCTTGGAAGCACTGTGGTGTTACATACTGTATCCAGACATCTACTATAAAACCAAGTGATGGTGTTAGTTTAAGACGTAAGTGCACGGAAATGTGCTATGGTAATGTGCCAAAGGACTTGCATATATGTATATATTTATATATAAATAGATAGATATGTATTTCCAACAGAACTGAGTGTGCTTTGAATTCAAATGGAAGTTGTGTGGATCAAATTCAAGTCTGCTAAGCTTATGAATGCCATATTTAGTATGTTCTGGCTTAATGCTTTATTATATTGATTGCTATATCCACTCCGTCATGCATTGATATTGTGGATATCCATTTTGTCGTTTTAACTGCCTCTGAATATTTGCATGTTTTTGTTTGCTTAGCTTGTCTACTAGGAAAAGCATACCAATATTGCTGATATCTTCAGATAGGACAGTTGCTTTTTAATTGAGACTTTTAATGAAAATGAGTAAATCCTCAATTTCTTCCTTTCCTGACTGATTTTTTTTTACTGTAACTCATCAGCAGCCACTAAGAAGTCAGTGTGTGCTAAAAAAAAATGTGTGATTGCTATTTGGATTCCTATTTTTAAATTTATCATTTTGAGCACCTGAATGAATATGAATTCATTGCACAGGTTTCTCATAATAATAATTTGCATAGGTGATTTAACAATCAAATGCATTCAAAATGTAGCTGGAAATGGTTTGTACATGAATCTCTACCAGGTAGGGTACTGTTAGGCTAAACTTAATTGATCTATTAAATGAATCTGCATTATTATGTAGTCTTTTTAAAAGCAATGGACGTTAAAGTGTGGTATATTATGCAGGAACAGAAGAAAAGATTACATTTTGATGTGTGGCTACATTTATTTCTCTCTTTCTATAAGTGTGTGCATGTACGTGTGTGTGTGCATGCATGCATGTACGTGTGTGTGTGTGTGTGCATGTACGTGTGTGTGTGTGTGTGTGTGTGTGCATGTGTGTGTGTGTGTGTGTGTGTGTGTGCATGTACGTGTGTGTGTGTGTGTGTGTGTGTGTGTGTGTGTGTGTGTGTGTGTGTGTGTGTGTGTAAGGTGTAATGGATATATGTCAGAGTATGAGAATAGACACTTAATCCATTCAATTGTTGCCAGGTCATCTATGCTGCATACAGCAATACACATTAACAGCAGATCTTCCCAGGAAAATTCATTTTATCTTACTTATGACTGACAGCAAAAGTAGTAAAGATGAAAAAATATCAACCTGATTTTTAGTTTTTTGATAGGCATGTTGCTGTGCTCCAAAAGTCTTCCAGTCTACAACTGCTGTATGGGGACTCTTGCATGTGTATTGTACTAATCACAGTTATATTGAACTATTTATACAGATAAGCTGTGCTAACTGCCATTCCACAGCTGTGGGAGTGTGAATCTTGCATCTGCATTATTGTAATGACAGTTATATTGAACTATTTACATAGAAGAGCAGTGTTAACTACCAGTCCACAGCTGCAGGAGTGAGAATCTTGAATGTGTGTTGTGGTAATCAGTTATATTGAACTATTTACATAGATGAGCAGTATTAACTGCCAGTCCCCAGCTGTGGTAGTGAGACTATTGCATGTGCATTTCATTGCAATTCATAGCATTGTCTTGATGGCAGAAGAAGATGTTGAGCCTTTTTAGTCTGCCTTTTCAGCTGCATTTAATATTCTACCTCCTCTTCACCCCTACCTTTTCCTTAGTCTGTCTTCAGCTGCTACACATCCTTTTAAAGGCCACTGTGGATTTCCCCTCCATCACCCATTCCAAATGTCCATTCTATTGGTATACAGGCCTTTCTTTGAAAAAGGTCTTGCAGGAATCCAGGGAGTAGTTAGTATCTACAATCTGCTGTATGTGTTTAACCATCTTTCTTGTTCAGAATGTCTCCTTCTCATGTCCCTGTCATAATGATATGCACCAGTATCATGTCTCCCCCATCTTTTCTGTTCTCATGTGAGCAGCTGTTATATTCATTCCACTCCATCCCACAGAGATTTCTGGTAGCTTTCTTCCAAATTTCATCCAGCAGCCTGATGTTGTTTTTTCCATGTATTGCCTCAAGATCTGTATGCAGTACTCAAGGTGTGGTCTGAGCAAGGCTCAAAGTGGGATGAATACCTCACTGCTTCTAGTCTCTGTCACAAGAGGATAAACTCCAGCATTCCATTTACTGTAGTCACCCTGACCAGTTCTATTCCTGAAGGTCTAATTCAGGTGTGATCAAGACCCCATATTCTTTATCTGTTACATTTTAATCAGTTTCGTCCTCCCATCTGCTATATCACACAGGGGTTAACATTACATGGGAACATTAATTTTGCATTTGTTTGCTTTGAATCTCAACTCCTTTCAGCTCAGTTGTACAACATTTCCAAGTCCTTCTCTGGACTCTTCTCCTATCTGCCCTTGCTACACCTATGTTTGTCTTATCAAAAAAGAGATTGCATCCTCTTCCATATTTTTATATATTTGTTTATTTGAATTTATTAAGTGGTGTAGAACACTGATTCATGTGGACCTTTTAAAGGGCCAGATTCATAAAACCTGCCTGTTATTATACAACTTTCTGTGCCCTTTCAAGTATATAATCATTCTAATGCAATGCAACAAGATCACAGGTATACTTTTGATTCACTACAAGTCAACCAACTAACCCCAATGCTACAGAGTGCACTCCCAACAGTGTGTCATTCACCATAGCAGCAACAGCACAGTCCCTGTTGGTCCCAGAAGTATAACTTTCAGGATGGCAAAGGCAGATTGTACAAGAGTGCTGCACAAACAAGCACAGGAGTCACCTTCCCATGACAGTACATTGGTCAGCATACAGTATGTGCAATATGCCAGCACCAGGGAAAAAAAGAAAAAACACTTTCATTGCACAGGAAGCAATTTATTATCAGCAATGGAGTCTATGGTGATGCAGACAAAACTGCAACTACACTCTTCACTTTCCTGTAACCCCTGTGTTACTGCTGAGGTTCTACCAATGGGAGTTCAGTCAGCACCGGATCCCCTCATTACCATAGTATGGTAATAACCTTAGGGATTCCTGCCTTCTTAATCACAAGTCTTCCCTAAGAAGTCTATATGATAGGGACTTTATTCGGTCCATGCATGGCACATCCTGGAGGCCATTGATCTTCTTCGATAATAACTTCTGAGGTCTCTCTAATTGCTGCAGGTGCTTAGTATGGTACATACCATATGGGACGTTATACTCAATTATGGGCCGGATAAGTGCCAGGTATAGGGGGGTTATAACTTCTTTTGCTCTCAAGGCAATGCCTTTACTAATCAAGTGAACTATGGGGAAAGCTTTCCTTACAATGATAGACACGTGGTGATTGAAGTGGAGGTTGTGGTCAATCTGTGATCCCAGGTCCCTTACCACTTCATGGGTACTTAGGGTATTGTTGTTGATTTTATAATGTGAAGGGGCATTGTTTGTGCTGAAGGGAATGCTAATGCATTTCTTTGAATTCAAGTTTGAGACTGTGACTAATACACCAGTCGTTGGACTGTGTGAGACCCTCCTGGAGTATACTGATCATTTGGGGATTCAGTGATTGCACCTAGTTTGCAATTTTCTGCAAACTTGGTCAGCCACAGCCCTTTAGGTTTGAGGACTCATAACTGACCCCTGCGGCACCCCACAGGTAACAGGTGTTACTTTGATAGTGTGTGCCTGGTTAGTGAGCTAGTTGGCAACCCATCTTACAATGAAGGGGTTTACATTCAGTTTGCTAAGTTTATTCATAATGTATGAATGTAGGATTGTGTTAAAAACCTTTGCCGAGTTGAGAATGCTGTGTGCAAAGATTTGCCCTCATCAATGGCCCTGGACACACTTTCAAAGAAATCCACCAGATTTAACAGGCAGGATCTGTTTTTCACAAAGCTGAATTGGGTAGGATCCAGGGTTTAGAGGTCATCTATGTCTTAATTTATGAGGTCCATAATGTTACATTCCAGGGCCTTACAGATGAGGATGGCCAGGCTTATGGGTCTGTATTCCCCTGGTCTGTTGCTATGCCACCTTTGTAGAGAGGAATAACTGTAGCTATTCTCCATTCCACAGGAACAAAGCCTGTGGTTAGGCTATGATTGAAAAGGGTACTTAGTGGTGATGCAAGGTCATCTTTTAGCCAGTTTAGAAGACAGCCTGCAATGTCATCTGGTCTCATAGAGGCCATGTTATTTGCCTTGGACAGGGCTTTGAGGATCTGTTCTTCAGATATGTAAGGTGGGAGGAAAATGTGGGGGAGGGTTTGTTGTAAGTTAGGAGGAGACATGGGAGTGAAATTTTTACCAAACCTATCTGCGAGCAGTTTGCTATCTCTGTGGGGTCAATGTGTGTGTGTGATACCATTGGCCACCAGTTCTGCTCATGCTTGGGTCCTGCCCTTTAGGTTACGTATTTACGTATGTAGCTGTAAAAGGCCTTATAGTTATCCTTGGCAATACTTGCTAGGTTTCTCTCAAATTAGGTCTTGGAGGATTTGACAACTTGTCTTATTTGCCTGTTAAGTCTGAGGATGGCTCTTTTCCATTGTTGGGGCCTTGTCTTTTTTTTCTTGGACAGCAACCTTTTGCATTTATTGTAGAGTTTGTTGATGCTGGACGTCCACCATGGCAGCTTGATTTTATTTGGGGCTCTGGCTTTGATTTTATCTGGTACAGCACAGTTTATACACTTATGTAAGTGATTGTACAGGGCATTAGTGTAAGCTTTGGTATAGTTACCACTTTTAGCATGGGGTGGGGCTTGGAATGCATTTATACCTTCACCTAGGAGGGTATAGTTTGCCTTGGTGAAGTTTTTTAGTCTGATTTCATGCTTTGTGAGATTTGGTATTAGTGCCAGTTCGAAGGTGACTGATTTGTGGTCAGTTTTAACTAATGAGGGTCCAGCTGTTGCAGCAGTGCACCTGTTTAACATGTTGGTGAGCACCAGATCCAGAATGTGTGTTCCTCTTGTCAGGAAATGGACAATTTGCTCCAGGGCATTTAAATTCACAGAGTCAAGGAACTTTTGTGCTAGCGAGTTTGGGTTAGAGTAGGTTTCCCGGTTGATGGTGGGATAATTGAAATCCCCCATAACCAATGTGTTCTGTAAAATTTGGATTGTCTTCAATTTGGATAAGTAGGTTTCATGGGTATTGCGACCCATGGATGGGAATCTATAACTGGCTTGAACTTGAATGGGGGTCTTACTCACCATAACCTGGACCTGGACTAAATCCATGGAATTGTCCAATCTAACTAGACAGGAGATGAATTTATTTTTGGTATAGATTGAAACACCGCCTCCTTTGGTTTTCACATGTTCATTTTGCAGTCTAAAGGTGTGGAAGGTATTGTAACCTTGCAGGGCTGGGGTACTCTCTGAGGCCTTAAACCAGGTTTCTGTGACTGCACAGACATCTACTTCTTCTAGTGATAGAAGTACTTCCAGGGAGTGCATTTTTTGGTTTAAGCACCTAACATTTAGCAGCTTGACCCTTATTTTGTTCTGATTGGTTAATTTCATGTTGGTAATCCTGTTTTCAAGACCTTGCCTAAAAAAGGCACTATGGGGGAGTAACGAGCCTTTGCCAGAAGCCGAAAGCCTAGGGGTGGCAGGTGTAAACTGTCTCTGGCAAAGCAGCGAGGTTTGTTGACTATAGCTTCCCAGGCAAACAGGAAATGGATTCCCTTGGAATGACACCAAAAACTAAGCCAATTATTGAAATTAATTATTTTTTTGTTTAAACTGTGGCATCATTCTAGGTGAGGATAATATGCTGCTCAATGCTAGGGACATACCTGCCTGGGACACATACTCAGAGAGCTTCACCATGTCTCTCTTCATATAGTCCAGGGAGGTATTTCTTAGGTAATTCACACCAACATGAACTATGACTGAGTCATAACGGTACTTGTTGTTGAAAAACCTGAATGCTTGCGGGATTTGGTGAATCCTGGCACTTGACAGGCAGCTGACCGCAACTTTCTCCTTGTCCAACCTGGTGAGTGGGACATCTGTGTGTCTCACTGTTGAGTCTCAAATGACAAGAAAACTTGGATTTTGAGTGTTACACCTTATGGGCTTGGTGGGTGAAACACTGGTGTTGGTATATGTCACGGGTGCTGTGGAGACTGTGTTAGCTGTAGCAGACTTGTGTTTTGGAGGTCTCTGGTGTTTCAATAAGTTTTTCAATGTTGATATGTGGATTTACATGTTTAATGCGTACTATGTGTTTGAGTAGTGGTACTATGTGGATATGTAGTGGTGGATGAGTTGACAAAATTCTCTGTGTTACTGTTATGAGTGAGAGAAAGCATGGATTCTAGATTCTTGGTGTAAATACATCTCTTGCACTCTGTACTAGATTTTGTTATTAGTAAAGGGTTGTCTGTATACATGACGCAATTGCTACACTGCCTCAAGAGACCCAAGTCAACAAGGTTGGCAGGAGAAAGAAGGGTAGTCTAACTGTCCATATTGCTAAGTTGTATACTGTTGTCACTAGGGGTGGCTTTTTCAGAAACAATTATAGAGAGGCTCAGCAAGTACATATTTTTGCCTGGGTTTTAAGGGAAAATTTGTTGACTTTAACTGTATAGTTTTAGTGCACAGTTGTGCGGTAGTGCTCAGTGTGAGCGATGTGCAAACAAGCAGAAATCTGCTCAGATGCAGGGCCTAAATACCAGAAGCTAAAACTTGAAAATACTCTAACAAAATTCAAAAGGACCAATGAGGATCCTGATTCTAAGCCTAGACTGGCCTCCCTTTACTAGTCAGGTCCCTGTCAACACAATTCTCTCATAAAAGTGCAGCTAGGTCCCTTCCAATCCAAGGTGGCCTGGAAAACATGCTCAGAACAAACAAACCACTACAAACAGTTTCAAGAGGAGCAGACCTGGATCTAAATTATGCTAGAGCTACTAGCTACCCTAGTCTCAGCGGGAAACACTGGACAATATTTAGCACAGCAGAAAAATAGCAATGAGACACTGAAAAAAAACATTTAAAACAGCAGAAAATCAGCCATGAAGCTCTAAAGAATAATTTAAACAGTTAATAGGTCAGTTAATTAAGTACTACTTGGTGGGAAAACTAGAGCGGTAGAACAGATAGCTTTAAACCAGTGAAAAAAAAATAACCAGTAAATACTTAAATAGTGGAAACAACAAAAAAGCTTGCTAAACAGTGAAAACAGCAATAATTTTTTTTTTTTTTTTTACAATTGTTGAGGTAACATTTATTGACCGGGAAAGTCCGACTGGATGCAGGTCCTTTTTCAGCAGAGGCCCAGGGAAATTCAATTTTACAGGCACAGTGTAGCAGGCAATTTCAGTGTAACAGTATAGTTTAGTATACAGCAAATAAATACAGTGCAAAAGTAGGTGGCAGGCAATAAAAAAGTGCAGTAAATAGTATAAAAAAGCTAAAAAAACAGGCAACTTTTGTTTTTCTGGAAGCTCAGAAGCCTCTATCCATTTGGTATCTCAGCTCAGAGCTGTGGCTGGTAGCCCACCTCAGTTCAGCTCGGTATGAACATTACAGTGATTCATATCAGGTGAATACACTTACTGAGTCAGCAAGCAACCACCTTACCACGTCTTACAAAGTAGCTGCTGTAGCTGAGAAGTAAAGCCTGCTGAGTGTCAGTTGCTTTACTCAATAGGAATGTCTGACTTTGTCAGGCTACACAGCATTACCTGTCATTCTTGACCACAAGAATATTTGAGCTAATGCATACTGGCTGCTTGTGTGCATCATACAGGATACCAGGATGGGACTGTGCATCCACAGACTGCCTCACTTCATATCTGTGAACTGTACTAGTTCACAGTGACATATATACATAACACATGAGATGCATTTATGCATCTACATGTACATGAAACCAGCCTGAAGACCTGTCTTGTTAAATGACTTACCCTGTGTCACACATCAAGCAACTAGTAGCTAAAGAAATTATACCCACAACTACAGGATGAAGTCCCTTAACACCTCATAATTGTCAGACATTAGAATGTCTGAGACAAACAAACTGAATAGTGTTACAACTGAGACAAACCCTTGCAGTAGTCCACTACTCATTTAACTGATACTCACTCACCATACTGTCTGTATCTTACCATTTAACCAAGCAGCTATCCACTTCCTCAGTCATTATCTTAACTGCAAGCTATCCAGTTTTCTTATTAACATTTCTATTCCCTTTCACTTTTTAACTGTTCTTTCCTGTCATAGTTTAGCATAGAGGGAAATTTTATTTATACTTTTAACACTTGTTACTAGAGGTGCAGTCATTCAAGGGCTACTGTTCACAGTTCTTGGATCTCAAGTTTAGTTTCTTGCAAGGTATCATCTGTGTGGCGTTTTCATGTCCTTCCTGTTTCTCACTGTGTTTTGCCGGTTATTCAGGTTTCTTTTGATAAGAATTGTAAATTCTACAAATTGCCCTAAGTGCACAGGTGTATGTTTGTGGGTGTGTGTGTGTGTGTGTGTGTGTGTGTGTGTGTGTGTGTGTGTGTGTGTGTGTGTGTGTGTGTGTGTGTGTGTGTGTGTGTGTGTGTGTGTGTGTGTGTGTGTGTGTGGGTGTGTGAGAGAGAGTGAGAGAATCCCACAATAGACAGGCTTCCTATCCAGGATTGCCTTATCTACCTTTTGCTACTTACTGCCTGAGTAGACTCAGTTTTCCCATAACTCTGAAATGGGTAAAGCAAGAGAAAGAAAGAAAAAAAAGAAAGTAAGAAATAAAGAAAGAAAACTAATTGAGATAATGGTATGTGTGTATGATGCCTTTGGCTATGAAATATGTCTATATTGGATCTTTCCATTATTTAAATCTATGCATTCAAATGATAAATCTTGCACTGCAAAAGCAAGAATAACAATCTGAAATATAATAGCTGTATGGTTGGTATCTAACTCACATGCTGTGCAAGGGCGATGTGTAAATATCTGTGGAATGAGCTGAAAGTGTGATAGATGAACATCAAATTGCAAAGCTACAAATAACATAATCATCATATTTTAAACCATTTGTTCTCCTGTTGTAATTAAATCCATTTTAGATATACTGAGGTGTGGTGTTGGCAAGCTAAGCAGGGTAGAGCAGACTTCCATATCCCTTTACTCCAGATCATTGTGTGGGAGTCTGAGCCATTCACTGACAAGCTTGATTCTTTTGTGTGTTTCTAAATTATAGAACTCTATACCTTAATCCATAAGACAGTCAGGAAATCTGTTTTCCTTTAAAGGTCAGTTAAAGTTACATCTCAAAAATGCATACTCCGCTCCTGTTCCTCCGTCCCTGGATAAGTCCTCCCCATATCTACATTTGTTTTCTTTATTCTTGCCACCTTCCACACTACAGCTATCCATTGATTAATAAATCAAAGACCTATCACTGACATAACCTCTCTGACCTCTCTCCATTTATTTGCCTTTAAATGATCATTTTTCTCCTTTCATCACTTTTACTCTCTCTCTTTACTTACACTGCCTGTGTCCGATACCTCTAGTTTAATCGTCATTCCTGTTATCACTCAGTATTTTTAATGCCTGACCTGCTATTTTTCCTCATTTTTTGCATTATGCTTCATCTCCTGCTGTCAGCAAATCTTTTTTAGCTATACTCATCTTTCTCTACCTATTCCCTTGTGATTATTTCTGTACCATCTCCTTGCCTTATCAGGTATTGTTATCTGATTAATTGTTTATGCATAATATTTCATATATATTGAGTAATTCAATTTGTAATATTTTTAATTATTATGTAACTTCTTATTTATCTTTGATGCTGATATGCACTTGTTTCTTACACTGTATGTAAATTTCTTCCTGGGCCTCTGTTGCAAAATGGTTACTTGTTGCCCAGCTGGACTTTCTTGGTGCATACATACATACATATATACATAAACAAACAAACAAATGAATGAATGAATGAATAAATAAATAAATAATCACATCAGTGCATCCTGAGTTTGTTCCAATGTCTCCTTCAAGTGGACTGGGAGTTGTATATTTCCCATGAAAGTTGCTTTGCGAGCATGTTATTGATAGCAGTGGGGGGTAGTTTCACCTCATCACTGATATTCTGTCCTGCCTTATATAAGTGGTACATTTTGGGTTATTTCTGCTTAAAAACTGAGCTTTGCTCAGGTTAAGGTCTACCTGAAATCAACTGGACGTATAAGTGAATTTAAGTACACTTTTATCTGCTCTTTTTCATATAGTTCTGCATTTCATTTATTTATTTGTGTTTCTCACTGAATATTAACTCAACTGAAAGTTGTGGCTGTGTCTCTACAGTTAGTTCCCCAGCCACCCTCCCTGTTCTTGTTCTGGTGTTAATGTTGGTGGCTTTTAAATTGCCCGCCCTTCTTGTAAATTTGTATTTGGATACTCCTTCTGGGCCCATCTCATTTGCTTAATCAACTAAGTGCAATGAGATCATATTCTGATTTCAGGCACTCCTACTGTGTACAAAGAGAGCATTTGGGAAGGTCAACCCCTGTAGCCTCTTAATCCTGCTCTGTTCCCTCCCTAAAAAAAAAAAATAAATAAAATATATACATATTTTATCAGCTACTCTTACTGTAACTGTCTTAGTTGCTGTTCTGCATGCTGTTATCTGTTCAGTCGCTCTTACTTTGCACTTATTGTTAGTAGCCTTCTAATTTACTGCTTTCTGCACTTGTTTTTTAGTTATTTAATTTAATTGCATTTATTTAAACTGCATTTGCCGTAATATTGCTACACACTCAAGTGTGCTAGCCTGCACTGCAATTTGAATTGTATTTACTGCTGTTTTAAGTTCTAAGCTTGTTTCCTGGCTTTCCTGTAACTAGTCTAGTCCA
The DNA here is from genome assembly GCF_019279795.1 of Protopterus annectens. Taxonomy (NCBI): domain Eukaryota; kingdom Metazoa; phylum Chordata; order Ceratodontiformes; family Protopteridae; genus Protopterus; species Protopterus annectens. Next base: position 90,535,454 of record NC_056730.1, on the reverse strand, counting down.
GATAAAGACTTGCTGTATCCAGGACTGTTGGTAAGCTTCTGAGCCCCCCAAGCCTTTCTGTGTAATAGGGAAGCCTTCTAGCTTATCAATGGGAGTGGTAATCACTAAGTAGCCTATCTACCACGGGAAGAGTGGGTTTTGGCCCAGAAATTGTAGTTCATTGGCCGTTTGGGCAGTTTTTACATCTCTTTCTACTTTCTGGTTTAAAAGCCCATGTTTGCATTTGGTCCCCGTCTTTCCTGTAACTAGTGTAGTCTAGGTACAGATTTTCTGTATCCAGGACTGTTGGTAAGCTTCTGAGCCCCCCAAGTCTTTCTGTGTTGGGGAGAAGCCTTCTAGCTTATCGGTGGGAGTGGTAAGTACTAGGTAACCTATCTACCACAGGAGGTGTGGTTTCTGGCCCAGAAATTATAGTTTATTGTACATTTGGGAAGCTTTTCCATCTCTTTCAACCTTCTGATTTAAAAGCCTATGTTTGCGCTTGTTTCCTGCCTTTCCTGTTACTAGACTAGTCCAGGTACAGATTTGCTGTATCCAAGACTCTTTGTAAGCTTTTGAGCCCCCAAGCCTTTCCATGTTGGAGGGAAGCCTTCTAGCTTATCAGTGGGAGTGGTAAACATTAGGTAGCCTATCTACCACAAGAGGCATGGTCCCTAGCCCAGAAATTGTAGCTGTTTGCTGTTTGAGCAGTTTTTTCAAACTCTTTCAACTTTCTGGTTTGAAAGCCGCACTTGCACTTGTTTTCCGCCTTTCGTATAACTAGCTTAGTCCGGTTACAGAGTTGCTGTATCCAGGATTGTTAGTAAGCTTCTGAACCCCCCAAGCCTTTCTGTGTTGGAGGGAAGCCTTCTAGCTTATCAATGGGAGTGGTAAGCATTAGATAGCCTATCTACCACAAGAGGAGTAGTTCCTGGCCCAGAAATTGAAGCTATTGGCCGTTTGGGCAGTCTTTTTCCATCTCTTTCAACTTTCTGGTTTAAAAGCCGCACTTGCACTTGTTTCCCACCTTTCCTGTAACTAGCCTAGTCCATATACAGAGTTGCTGTATCCAGGACTGTTGGTAAGCTTCTGAGCCCTGCAAGCCTTTCTGTGTTGGAGGAAAGCCTTCTAGCTTATCAGTGGGAGTGGTAAGCACTAGCTAGCCTGTCTACCACAAGAGAAGTGGTTCTTGGCCCAGAAATTGTAGTTTATTGACCATTTGGACAGTTTGCCCATCTCTTTCAAATTTCTGGTTTAAAAGACCACATCTGCTCTTGTTTCCCATCTTTCCTGTAACTAACCTTCTGGAAAGCACTAGAAAGCCTTAAACTGATAAAAACCTTCTAGCTTAGAAGAGAGACTTTGGAGTGATTAAGTGTCAGTTTTCTGTACTTTCTTGCTGTACTTAACTGTTTTCTGCCTAAACACTGATTTTCCAGCATTTATTATGATTTAAAAGTTTGTTTTTTTCACATATTGTAATTATTTGACTGCCTGCACTTTTAAAAAGTTGTTTTTTTGTTTAAATAATTTGTTTAATTGTTGTAGGCTACACACTAAAGTGCAATAGCCTTTTCTGATAATTTGTAGTCATTTAAAGCTGTTTTAAGTGTATCTCTTTTACTATTTTTGCCTTATCTTTTCAAAAAAACAAAACAAAACAAAAAAAAACAAAAAACAAAAAAAAATTCCTTGTTTCCCACCTTTCTAAGCTAGTATAGTCCAGTTTTCAGGCTAGTGCTGAATTCAGGGCTATGTTACAAGTTTCTGAGTTGCCCATACCTTACTTGGACAGAAGGAAGTTTCTCTGTTCACCTGTGAGAGAGGGGAGCTTTGAGCAGCCTATCTGTCCCTGGAGGAGTGGTTCCAGCCCAGAAGTTAGTAGTTTATTGGTGATTTTGGGCTAATTTCTATCTCTTTCATTTCCCTGCTATAAAAAACACATTTGCACAGTTCTGCGTGCCTGGCAGTGCCAGTTAGCAAGGGTTACATTATTCCCGGCTCCAATAAATCTCCTCTTCAGTTTTACCCCTGAAACTAGTCTAACTCTCAACCTAAGCACTCAAAAAGCATCCTACAGCCCAACACTTGCTCAGTTCTAAAAGCAAGCACTAATATACCCTGACACTTGATTGCCCAGCAGGGCAAGGCTCTTTATTCACCACTCACTAAGCAGCTCACCCTACTATTCAGGCATGACCAAAGAGCAATTTCAGGTGTACTCTCCAGTCCAACTGGTGAAGCTGGGTATCCTGAGGCAATGTTCCAACTGCCTCATGTACACAGACAACTCTCTCCTCCTACCACAAAACACTAACATATGCGAGAGATGCAATTATACAGCCATATTGGAGGCTAAGCTGTCTCCACCCAAGACTGGAACAGACAGTCAAGAGGAGAAGGTTAACACTTGCACCACACCTCCAGCCACACATAGACCTACTAAACTAGCACTGGCAAAAAATACACAAAATTATACTCGGAGGCTCTAAATAAAAACCTGCAAAAGCATCAGAGACCTCCAAAGCAGACACCCAAACAACCTGCACCTCCCATCACAAACCAGACAACACATAAAAAACAAAATCAGTGCTCCGCACAATCACAGCCCTTAAGGCAAAATAACATACTCAACACACTAGTAATAGGTGACTCTATAGTCAGGCACACTGAAGTCCCACTCACTAGGCTGGACAAGTAGAAGGTTACTGTTAGCTGCCTGTCGGGAGCCAGAATCTGCCACATAACACAAGCACTTAGGTCACTCCAGAACAAGTACAAATATGACTCTGTCATTGTTCATGTTGGTATGAAAGACCTGAGATGGATCTCATGAAAAGAGACATGGAAGAGCTCTCTGACCATGTAGACCAGGCTGGTATGACCCTGACCCTGAGTAGCATCCTACCCTCACCAAGAATGATACCTCAGTATAAAGAAAAAATTATCAATTTCAACAATTGGCTAAGCTTCTAGTGTCATTCAAAGGGGATCCAGTGTCTGTCAACCTGGGACGACATGCTCAACAAGCCCCGTTGCTTCACAAGAGATGGCTTGCACCTGTCACCCCTAGACTTTCGAATACTGGCCAAGGCTCTTGCTGCCCCATAGTGCCTTTTTTAGGCATGGCTCAAAAGTCAAACCCACCTCCGTAAACAGCACAATTAACAAAAAAACTGAGGGTTATGCTACTCAAAGCCAGGAGTTTAAATCTCAAAATGCACACGCTCGAAGCACTCTTCAGTATGGAGAACGTCGACATCTGGGCAGTAACTGAAATCTGGTTCAAGGCTCCAGAGAGCACCCCAGCACTACTGGGCTACAATTCATACCACATGTTTCGGCCACAGAACATGGACCAAAGCACAAAAGGAGGTGGTGTATCCATATTCATCAAGGATATCTACACCTTCAGGTTAGTGGCTTGGCATGATACCTCTGAGATCATCCATGTGCAACTAACATCGGGCAAATCTGCAATGCAAATTATGGCCTGCTACAGATCACCCTTCATAACCCAGGACCACCACTCCACCTTTCTGGAGACACTGGAAAACATGAAGGTCCTACTGAACACCCTGATATTGGGCAATTTCAATTACCCTACCATTAACTGGGAAAACTACTCGAGTACAAACTCCCAGGCCCAGTGCTTCCTGGAATTCATCAACTCAAATGCCCTGGATCAGCCAGTAAACTCCCCTACCAGAGGTAAATATATATTGGACCTGGTCATCACAAACATGGGCGATGGGTGTTCCACACAGAGGTCAACCCGCTACTGGTTAGATCAGACCATAAACTAATCACTCTGGATGTCCACACCCCACCACCACCCCCAACTAAGGAAACCACAGTAAAAAACTTTTCTAAAGCAAACTTCACCTTACTTAAAACAGAGGCGGTAAGATTCACAGCCCCCATGCTAAAGGATAACACTGCCCAAGATGCAGAAACCTTTACAAATGCACTCTATGAGCACCTACAAGGATGCATGGAACATGCCATCCCTAGCAAAACCAAGACTCACTCCTCTAAGAGAAGGAAACAAGTCTGGTGGACCCCTGCCATAAACAGGCTATACAATAGAAGGAGGAAACTAGTTCAGAAAAAAAGCAAATCCCAAGAAGGAAAGACATCCCTGATTAGTATCAGTAAGAAACTAAGGTCCCTCAAAAAATTGTCCAAGGCTAACTTCGAAAGAAAAATAGCCTAGAATTCAAAAGATAACCACAAAGCCTTCTTTAGCTATGTTAAGAATCTAAGTGGCAACTCGCAGATATGCACTGAATTAGTGCAAAATATCACAAAATATACCGAACCTACTGATATTGCCAACATCCTGGCAGATAGATTCAGTGCAAACTTCACCCCCAAAAGGACCCACAACAATACCGGAAAAGTGTAGTGTCCCAGAAATCACAGACACACAGGTGAAAGTAGCCCTTTCAAAAGCCAAAAACACAGAGTCAATGGGGCCAGATGGTGTCCCAGGCTGTGTCTTGCATGAACTACAGAACAAACTAACCCTCCACCTCAACATGCTGTTTAATCTCAGCCTCTCCACAGGCTACATGCCCATAGAATGGCACACAGCAATGGTTATTCCACTACCCAAAGGAGGGACCACAACTGACCCTGGTAACTATCGCCCCATAAGCCTGACTAGCCTCATCTTCAAGGCTATGGAGTGCATTATCATGGAACTCATTAACAAAGACATTGGGAACCTCCAAACACCTGATCTGACCCAGTTCGGCTTTGTTAAGGGCAGATCTTGCCTACTAAACCTGGTTAACTTCATCGAGACAGTCACCAAAGCCATAGACAAGGGAAAGGTTGTTCACACAGCCTACCTTGACCTCGCCAAGGCTTTCGACACCATTCCCCACTTGGGTATTATAGAAAGACTCACCAGCATGAACATAAACCCCTATGTCATGAGATGGGTTGCCAACTGGCTTACAGACAGAACTCACACGGTAAGAATCGCGGGCTCCAGGTCCGACTCTAAACCAGTCACAAGTGATATTCAGCAAGGCTCTGTCCTGGAACCCCTACTGTTTGGCATATACTTCTCAGAAGTACAGGCAAACACAGGAGGACTATGGCTAACCAAGTTTGCCGATGACTGCAAACTGGGAGCCATAATTGACTCTCCAGCTGTCACAGACATCCTCCAAAAGGGCCTTATTGAGACGGACACCTGGTGTTAAAGTCATGGCTTCAAGCTAAATGCCAAAAAATGCATAGTCATACCATTTGGGAAAAACAAAACACCCATGAATTACCACATAGGTGGCAGCCCCCTTAATACAGAAGAGGTAATAAGAGATCTGGGTACCCATGTAGACAGTAATCTCTCCTTTGACAATCATATTGCCAAAGTAGTTAGGAAATCCTTCTATGAGGCCCATCTAATTACTAAAGGGTTTTCATCTAGAAATAAAGAGGTTATAGTTCCCCTCTTCTCGTCACTCATCAGACCCATCATAGAGTATAATGCCCCATTTGGGATGTACCTCTCAAGACACTTCCAACAGCTGGAGAGACCACAAAAGTACCTCACCAAGAGGATTTCTGGCTTCAAACATATGTCCTATGCAGCCCAACTGAAAAAAACTCCAGCTGTACAGAGTGGTATATCGCTTACTCAACAGTGATCTCTGCCTGACTTACAAAGCCATGTACAACTCAGAATTGATGGACATGCTCCACCTAAAGAAATCCAAGTCACTGTGAGCCACATGCTCTAGTGAGCTAAACCTCACCACAACAATAAATAGAACATGCTGGAGGGATAGATTCCTGTCACAGAGACTCCCCATGGTTTGCAACAAAATTCCAAACTACATTAGGCAGAGCCCCTCACTAACACTCTTCAAGAGAAACCTTGACGAGTGGATGAGTAACAGAAAATACACCCCTGGGATCACTTCATTGGCTTTGCTTGACAAAGGATCAGTTAATTAATCAATGGGGCAGCGAAAGCTGACACACTCTGGCTAGGCTTATAAATGCCCTCAGGCAGATAGCCTAGTACCTACCTATGAACCTATAATTCACTTCAGCTGAGCCTTCTCAACATGGTAGAGCAGTGACTGTACACTAGTGTCCATTGTTCAGCAAGCTGCATACACATGATGGTTACCTGGACCATAGTCATGGCTTTATGCCTCTATATCACTGTAGTGGCATGCCTCCTTAATTTGTGATATACATCCATGAAAAGAATAGGCTGATGAAACAAGGTTACAGATAATTTTTTTACAGGAAATCCATTTCGGGTAACTTCTATGGCAACTTAGCACCTGTTTATCTGATGCTTTTCTCAAATGAAATAGACCACACCTTTTGGCCACCTAACCTGGACCGAAACACTAAAGGTGGAGACATGTCCATATTCACTAAGGATATCCACACCTCCAGGCTAGTTGCTCAGCATAATGCATCCGAGATTATCCAAGTGCAACTAACTCTAGGCAAGACCGCAATCCAAACTGTAGCTTGCTACATATTCCCCACCATGCCCCAGGATTCCCACTCCTCATTTTTTGAGACACTGAAAAATATTAGGGTACAAACTAACACCCTAATAATGGCCGATTTCAACTACCCCACCATTGAGTGGGAAAACTGCTTATGTACCAACTCTTTTGGTGAATGTTTTCTGGAATTCATAAATTCCAATGCCTTGAATTAACTTATCCACACCCCCACCAGGAGCAGCAATATCCTAGACCTGGTCATTACCAACATGGGCAACCGGTGTTCCACACCAGAGATCAATTCCTTGTTAATCAGATCTGACCACAAGCTAATTGCCCTAGACATCCACATCCCACCCCCACCCCCCATTAGGGAAACCATAGTAAAAAATTTCTCCAAAGCCAACTTCACACTTCTTAAGACAGAAGTGGCAAACTTCATGACACCCATGCAGATGGACAATAGAGGTACGACTGCTAAATCCTACACAAATGCACTTTATAAGCACTTACACAAGTGCATGGATCATGCTATCCCTAACAGAACCAAGATGCTATGCTCCAAAAAAAAGAAGCCAATCTGGTAGTCCCCTGCCATAAACAAACTCTACAACACAAGAAAGAAACTGTTGCAAAAAAGAGTAATATCCCATGATTGGAGGAACTCCCTGGTCAGCCTCAGTAAGAAGCTGAGATCCCTCATAAAAACCTCCAAAGCTAGTTGCGAAAACAAAATCAGCACTGATTCTAAAGACAACCACAAAGCATTCTATAGCTATGTCAAGAATCTCAATGGCAACACTCAGATCTGCTCTGAGTTACAGCACAATGGCATTAAATATACAGAACCAACTGATATTGCCAACATCCTGGCAGATAGGTTCAATACTAACTTTACCCCCTCTCATCCCCTAAAGGGACCATCTCTACACCAGAAGAATGCAAAGTTCCTGTAATCACAGCTGCACAGGTAAAACCACACTCTCCAAAGCCAAGAACACAGCATCCATGGGACCTGACAACATCCCAGGCTGCGTTCTACACAAACTACAGAATGAACTGGCACCCCATCTAAGTACCATGTTCAATCATAGCCTTACTTCAGGCTTTGTGCCCACTGAATGGCGCACAGTGATAGTTATCCCACCCCATGAAGGGGGAGCCACTGTGGACCCCGGGAACTACATTAGCCTGACGAGCCTGGTCTGCAAGGCTATGGAACGTATCATTGTGGAACTTATAAACAATGACAGTGGTAATCTCCAAACTCTGGACTCCACCCAGTTCAGGTTTGTAAAAGGCAGATCATGTCTCCTAAACCTGATAGACTTCTTTGAAGTGGTCACCAAAGCCGTAGATTAGGGTAAGGTGGTTCACACAGCCTATCTAGATCTCGCCAAGGCTTTCAATGCCATCCCATACTCTGTAATTATAGATAAGCTCACTAAACTAGGTATAAATCCCTATGTCACAAGATGGGTTGCCAACTGGCTCACTGACAGAACCCATACTGTGAAAGTAGCAGAGTCCAAATCCGACTTCAGACCAGTGACAAGTGGAGTACTGCAGGGTTCAGTCCTGGGTCCTCTCCTGTTTGGTATCTACTTCTCTGAAGTACAGGCTAACACAGAAGGACTTTGGCTAATGAAGTTCACAGATGACTGCAAACTAGGAGCCATAATCAAAACTCCTAACAATGTGGATATCCTACAAATGGCCTCACTGACACAGATGCCTGGTGTCAAAGCCATGACCTCAAGCTCAGTACCAAAAAGTGCATTGTCATCCCTTTTGGTAAAAACTCTGTACCCATGAACTACCACATAGGCAGTAATCTACTTAACACCGAAAGTGTGATAAGAGACCTTGGGACACAAGTGGACAGTAGTCTCTCCTTTGATAATCACATCACCACAGTTGTCAGGAAACCCTTCTACGTGACACACCTTATCACAAAAGGTTCTTATCCAGGAAAAAAGAGGTCATTGTTCCCCTCTACTCATCACTCATTAGACCCCTTATAGAATACAGCACCCCTTTTGGTATGTACCTCACAAGACATCTGCAACAACTGGAAAGGCTGCAGAAATATCTCATAAAGAGAATTACCGACCTCAAAGAGATGCCCTATGCAGAACGTCTCAAAAAACTTCAGCTTTACTCTGTCACATATCACTTACTCAGAGAAGATATCTGCCTAACATACAAAGCTATGTCAAACCCAGAGCTGTTGGACATGCTCCACTTAAATAAATCCCAATCCCTCCAAGCTAGATGCTCAAGTGACCTAAACCTTGTCACCACAATAAACAGAACATAATGGAAGGATAGATTCCTGTCCCAGAGACTTCCCATACTCTGGAACAAACTACCTGTCTATATCAAACAAAGCTCCTCATTAGCACTCTTCAAGAAATATCTTGATGATTGGATAGGAGATGGGAAATTCACCCTGAGGATTACTTCTGTGGCCCTGCTCGACAGGGGCACAGGAAAATAATTTTCTTGGGTGGCGAAAGCCAAGGTACCTTTTTGGCTAGGCTTATATAGGCCCTATGGCCAATAGCCTAATACCTCCCTATGAACCTATAAACACATGGATTAAAATTCTTTAATACAAAATCAGCTATGAAATCTGAACATACAAAAAAATGCAGTCATTATATGAGTAGAGTTTGCTGGTTTATCCTGGAAGACAGAGTATTTACTTCCTTGTGGAAGTACTTAGACTTGTTCATCAGTCAAGCTTACTTTTTTTCTCAGATTTATGGACTTGTAACTCCTGATGGCTTTCTTAGCTTCATTCCTGACAGGTGTTTGTGGCCCTTAAGCAGTTATCAGCAAGCATATTTTCTAGTTCTTCTTTAATTCACCCATGTTTAGATAGCTGATACAAAGTTTAAGATTTATCCAGCTTGCAGACCAAGCCATCATCTCCCAGTTGTGATGAGATAATACTTATACTGCAGTGAACTATATGCCCCAGAGGGACAAGTAATGGCCCCCGAACAACTCCCTTGAAGAATACTGATGCTGTAACGTATTATGTAGATCACTGTGAAAGCAGTAACTGCTCCAACAGAATGTTGCCTTGATATAGAAAGTTATCAGACTTCTGTCACTCTTAATGTTGAGGATCTTTCCATCACTTGGGGAATTGCTGCATTTTCTGAATTCATAGTGGCTTATTTGTAATTCCTAGGTAGAGAAGTGAATGGTTGCATATGTTCACAAGTAGTTACTAGGAATGTTATCTATGAGACAACTGAAGAGCCTAGCCCAATATAACAAATACCACAGTGTCTGGTTAAGTGACTTGGTCCCAGTCACACAGTACCAAATGAATGCTCATAGCCTTACTCATCTGTGCTACCAACTCTAGTTCCCTTAAGCAATAGTCATACAATGTGCCAAACAGATCAATCTTCAATTTTAGTTTTCACAAACTTTTGGGTATAGGAGCTTTGAATTTCAGTGCATTTTTAGTGGAGATTTTAGCTGCTTTTCGTTTAGTATATGTGACCTTCTTAGGGCTCTTTGCTCTCTTCTTAGCTGCAGTTTTCCTAATCTTCTCTGTCACCTTTTTCTTACACCCATGTGTTTCTGTTTTTGGTTTCTTGGTAGTTGGTAGCGTCTTGGCCTTAGTGGTTGATTTTTTCTTAGAGGGTTTGTCCTTCTTCTGCATTTCCTCTTTGTTCAGTTTACGGGAACCCTTGTGCTGTACCAGTTTTGCTGACAGGATTCTTAAGTGACAATAACATGCGAATGTTATTTTTCTCCACATCATAGCCAACAACCTTCACAGCCTTCTTCAGAGAAGGCAGGGCCATGATTCCGCCTTCGGTGCTAGATCAGATACAATGGGACCTGATGGATCCGTTCTCATTGTTGTTGTTGTCGTCATAGGAGCAGCGACTGCTGGAGCGCTCTCAGTATCAGCCATGCTTGTCAAAATAGAAAAAGAACATCAAAATCAAATGTGGCTGAATTC